>NC_142947.1:29909987-29997487 GCF_046866305.1 Octopus bimaculoides | reverse complement strand
ACATACATGTTGCAGTTGTTCTACCCCATTTCAACCCTGTTTGAGTAATAATCAAAGACATTCCCATCATGATATACCCCTGATGTCATTATTCAATGTATCCTTTATCTTTACCCTTTAGCATTCACGTTATTTTGTCAAATGTAATGTTTATTTATTCACATTGTTTTGAATTAATCTTGTGTTATTTTGATGAGGTAACTGTTAACTTTTAGAATGATTATGTAAGGTTGGTGTGAGAGGCCAGATCTGACCAGTTGGAACATAAACATGTACAATATTTTGGCCAGATATGACCAATTTAAATGCTAAAGGGTTAAGATGGTACAGTGTGGTTTGAGAGAGATTTTGCTGTTATTTTTGGCAACTTGAATGACTACATCTAGTCTCTCTACTGTATAACTGTCAGCTGGAGGCTGTAGAACCCCTGTTGCTGTTGTTTAGCCCCAGGTCAATCCTGATCAAACAGGCATATGATCAAAAGCATTCCAGCCATGACTATTCCATGTTTTTGACTGGGTACATACATTGTCCAATGTATGTACCTTATTTAAAATGTAATTTAAGGGTAAACTTCTGTTTCTAGTAAATTGAGCGACCACAAAGAAGCTCCCTTGTTTACTCGTCTGCTTCCTTATTTATCTACAATCAATAGTACTGTTGATGTTTAGGTCATCCTTGATTGAGCAGATCTGTTATGAAAGACATTCCAACTATGACCTTCTCATTTTTTCAAGATTATATCAGACTACATTATCCATTGTGTCCTTCACTTAAGAGTGTAGGATATGATTTGAAGGAGACTTGGCTGCTGTTTGTAGCAGATCCATCACCATTATAGAGGCTCTCTCATTGGGGGCTGAATCACTACTGTACAGTTATACCCACTATGATTAAGAGATCAATAATTAGACAACCCATCCAGTGAAACATTTAAGAGATGCCCATATTCTACCACACCAGATATATCTCTACTTTTTACACAATGAAGTATGCATCAATGGCCCAGAACATGTTAAGAACGACCGTGCGAACCCAAAAGGAGAAATGGTGACGAATGGAAAAACAGGCTCCTTTATTAAACACATCACACGGTCGAACACAAAATATATCAAATGATATATATATGTTATACTTCGATAACATAGAGAATTTGTAAATGCCAGTAAGGAAGACGATAGGAACACAACCGTATGAAGATGAATAACAGTAAGATTTATTGTAGCATTAAATTGTATGTCTGTGTGTGAGTGTGAATGCGACATAATAAAACACAATATAAGACTGGCCGTCATGTAACCAAAAGAGTGTGTGCGAGTAATACATGTATGTGAATGCGTGAGATACAGAGTTAGATTAGAGTCAATAACACGTATAAGAATTTAAGATACCAGTTCTTTGTTAGAGTACACAGTGGTAAGTGTCTGTATATAAGAAGTTAAGGCGTGTGGGGCAGAGCGATCACTCGTCGTGATGTTAGGGCTTCTATGCCAAGCCGGGTTCTTGAATACAGATGTTCTTCGCAGGCTGGGTTCTTGGCTGTTATTTCGTGGTGAGGCGATTCACACAAACAGGATCGAAGAGAAGTGCTGCGGTTAGCTGTTGGTATCTTGTGTACGTGTAGAGTCATGTTGTCACTGGTGGCGATGCTGGTAGTCGTAGAGTCGTGTTGCTGCTGGCGATGCTTGTAGTTCATAGTTGAACGATGGTGTTGTTGATGTCGTCGCTGGAACTGGCTGGCTGTGTTATGCGTGTGTGGCCAGCGGCCAGATCTAGGATCTGGGGCACGACCAATTTGCCGGGTATAATTTAGTCTATTTATAGCTAAAGGTAGGCTCCAGAGAAGCATTAGAAAAACACTATCACGTGACCTTATTAGGGGCTACGGTTGGTCAGTTGCGTCTTGAGGCGAACGGGTGGAGATAATTTACCCGCGCAAAGAAATAGTCAGTCAGGTGATGACAGGGAATGAGTTGCTTTCTACTACGCTCGCGTCTGTCAATATCTATAGTGAGAGAAGATGGTTTGTTTGTATATAATGGCGATAGAAGTGTTCACTACATACCCATATTCTACCACACCAGATATATCTCTACTTTTTACACAATGAAGTATGCATCAATAGCCCAGAACATGTTAAAAACACATGTAGCAGACTAATGACTAAGACATTTCAATTGTAATCATCCAGTTCGTTTTCTCTTTTTTTTTTTTTTATCCCAGACATATTTTATCTTGAACTACACTGTCCAATGTGTCTTTCAAAAGTTAGAAGACTGAGAAAACAACTGAAAAAAATGACTCCTACATAACTTAGAGTATATATTTATTTATTAAGCATTAAATACCTCATAATTTATACAGCTGGTTTTCAAATGGAAAAGATACTTGTATATTGAAACAGTTGTACAATTCTAAGGTATTTAATTTTTAACAAATGAATATGTATCACTGTATCGACCATGCTACTGGATGTTTGTTATACACCACTGGTTACAATACACTTCCAGTTTTTTTTCTTGAGTGCACCATTCTTTTTCCATCTTGACCCAAAGCATTTATATTAACACAATGGAGTATTTCCTATATCTGACCAGTTTTTCAAGTGTTAGGGAAGAGGTGTCAACAAGATGATGAGGAAAGACCACAACCCACTGTGATGGTGGTTGGACAGGGAGGTACAACTGAGTCAGCAAAGAAACGTGAATAAGGTGAAGGAGATGAAGCAATATCATTACCATTCGTAGGAATAGGAATTACTACAAGCTGATAGCAGTTATTCAAAAGGGAAGTAAACTGGGACAAGTCTAACTGGCAGTGGAAGAGCAAAGTGAGGAGGGAGCTCAGTGGTTAGAGCATCAGGCTGAGAATCATGAGGTTATGAGTTTGATTCTTGGACCAGGCTGTGTGTAATGTTCTTTATTTCACAATGTGAAATACTTTATTTCACATTGCTCCAGTTCAGCCATCTGTAGGACTGAGGTTCAACATCACTGGTGCCAAGCTGTATTGGCTTTTGCTTTTCCCTTAGATAACATTAATGGCATGGAGAGGGAAGGCTGGTATGCATGGGCGACTGCTGGTCTTCCATAAACAACCTTGCCTGAACTTGTGCCTCAGAGGGTAACCTTCTAGGTGCAACTCCATGGTCATTCATGACCGAAGGGAGTCTTTACCCTTACCCTTTAGAGGGAAGGTGAGAAGTGAAGATATTCCCTGATAACTATTTAAACAAATTCAGAAGTTAAATATCAAAAACAAATATAGTGCAATGCTGGAAGTATGCTACACAGATACGTTGTAAGATTTTTGGTGTCCACTATTCCATTTGATGTGCTATCCCAGAGTAACATATGCCACCTTTGGCATTGGTGACATCCTTATCTCCAGTCCATCATTTCTAGCAAGTCTCAACCTTTTGGAAATCTCGATCATGTCTTTCTTGCATCAGTTACACCATTCTAGATTGGCCTACAAAGGTCATGAGCACTTCCTCTTTGTATTCAGTAAGTACAGTTTCTTTCAACCAAATTCATTCACAGGTCATGCTGGGGCTGTAGTAAAAAACTCTTGCCTAACATGTTTAGCAGTGGGACCAAACACAAAACCACATGGTTGTGTTGTGAATCTTCTAACAACACAGTGATGCCCATACCTATTATTAGTTTAACAAACAAAATTCAATTTTGAAAACTTAGAATAAAATTTCAATTTTGTTGAGGCCTCACATTAATCAACATTTTATATTAATACAATAAATAAATACATAAATAATAACAATAATAATAATAATAACCTGATGGAGCTTGCTTGGACATTTTTAACGTGTGCATGCTGTCTGTCTCAGTCCAGCATTAATTGAGGAAAGTCTTCAAGGAGGCGTCCAGTGTCTCTGGTGAGTTGATCTACATATGTTGTGTTCAGATGACCTGCTCAAGTATGGATATGCTTTGGCCTCCATAGCAGTAGGTTATTTGCCAGCTCTTGTTTAGCTCACCACTGTCCCAAAAAATGCAAGTGTCTTTCCATTATAATGGTGGAAACAGGCAGGAGATCTTCATACAGCTGTTTCTTCATGGGATGAGTTCTCCAAGACATGTCTAAGATAGCTCTTAACATTTGGGTGTAAGTTCCATCTAATAATAATAATCAAGGTACTGCTGACCCACAGCAATGAAGAGAACAACAAATTATTGTTTGAATGTTATATTAAGAGTGAGCCAGACAAACGAGGCTACAAAAAAAGGTTATAAGGGCTCTACAAAAACATAGTACCAGCATGATGAGCTGAAGGATGTGAGTAAACATGATTAGCTGATTAGATCAGACAAATTAAGATCAAGAAGTGAATAGAAAAGAATGAACAAGAGGAAATTACAATGGTATGGTAGCACAAAAGGAACTGCAGGTGAGTACAGTTTCAGAAAAAAATACTTGTTGAACAAGAGAAACAACAGAGCTTGGACATGGAAGGAGGAAATGTGCCAGCTATAGAAGATGGTTCAGACTGGAAAGTCACCCAAAGAAATTACCTCAGAAGTAGCTACTCTCCAGGACAGAATTCTGGAAGTGATGTTCTTTGAAGAAAAAAAGATTGCCATCATTGAAGTTATGTGATAGAGCAAAGTTAAGATCAGAAGTCAGGAAAGCAAATGAAGTTGTTATGAGAATCCCAATTAGGATATCATAGAGTTAAATTCTTTGATGTATGCCTTTGTTTATGTTATCACAAAGAAGATAAGGATGTTTAGAAAGATGAAAGAACAAGAGAAGAAAAGAACCATTCTGGAGAAGGAGAAAAAAAGGAAGCATTGATACATGGCAAAAGGATTTAAGCAAGATCAAGGAAGTAACGAGAGGAAATATGAACCTCAACCAAAGTGAACAGACCAACATGAATAGGAAATACCACCTGGAGGAAAATAACACTTTGTGTCATATGTTAATGCAAAAGATCAAAGCAGGTGAAATTAAGATCAAAATATATGAAGAAAGGGTACCTACAGTTCAAACAAAGCCAACTGTTCATAACAAATCAGGAACTGTTCTATAAGACTCTTGATGGAGGAAATAGGGAAGAAGCAGAGTTACCTGATCCTACAGAAGCAACATCATTTTGGAGCAAGACCTGATCAGAGGAAGTTAAACACAAGTGGTTGCCCTGGCTTCAAGAAGTGGAAGAAGAATTCAGTAACACAGAGGTACATGCGGACATTACCAACAGGTTGGTAGATTACAAGGAGTTGGTTTAGATGAGAAGCTTGAAGGTAGCTGACCTGGTCCCTGGTTCAGGGTTTTTATTCAGGGAATTGACAAATGTTTATTCTAAGCAACAAGATACTGCATTGGATGAGAGGTATGAGCACATGATGACACTAGATACCCTGCTTCAGGCTATGCTTGATCCAGACTGTAGTTCAGTCAGAGAGATGAGTTGTGGAAAAGTGAATCTGACATGGCGAACACACCTGTTTACCATCAAGGAAGTACTGGAGATGTTGCAGCCTTAATGCATGTCTGCACATAATAAGCAACAGCATGCCCAAACCTCCATACAGCAGATGTTGACAGTAAATGAACTGTCTGAACAGGAGATGCGCTTCCTCTTGATCCATTTCTGAGTAAGATTGGCTAACCTTTTTGTAATATCACCCCAGTTGTTATCCACCTGAAAATTAGGACTAAACCAGACCCAAAGCAATTTAACCAGTCTGTCAATCCAGCACCCAACAAAGCTGTTGAGAGACATGGCTCTACTTCTCCAGATGCTGAGTTGCAGGCCCTCTGACTTTTCCTGGTTAATTTTTTCTCCTGTCACCACTCCATACTCCTTTAGAGTGATGTCAATTACCTTGGTGTCATCCAGATAGACCGATACAGCTCTTCCATATTGTAGTTTATGCAAGATGCTCTTCAAAACCTCTAACTTCTGCAGTAGTGGCACTACCTCCAGCACACACAGAAGAGGTAAGAGGGAGCAATCTTGACAGATCAAGCACATGATGCTGGTTGATTCTGATATACTGCCATTTACTCTAACCACTGAGCAGATGTTGCTGTACATTGCAGCAATCTAACCTCTGAAGATGGGACCAGAACCGACCACCATGAGGAGAGATGTCAAGTATTGATGGTCAATTCTATCAAAAGCTTCCAACTGATCTAAATCGATCCAGGCCCTATCTGTTTGTGGTGGTGCATGTTTGTTCCTTACCAACTAGATTATCAATGACAGGCACCAACCTCTTAGCTTACACTTTGGCCCAAATCTTCAATTCTGCATTTAGCAGAGTTACAAGCCTGAACTTGTTAAAATCATCCTCCATTGTTTGGGCCCTTTCTCAACAGCAGCACCGCATCTCTTTTCATAAGACCAGGGATTTTCCTGTCATTCTACCAGTTGCAGTAGACGTCTGCCGAGAGGCCCCTGAACAAGTAAGTCTGACATATGAAGATAAAATTCATAGAATTTGTCCATCAATTTGAAGTGATGCAGTCAGCCATCACTTCATGTAATTCATTAGCTGTTAATGGCCTTTTACAGAATGTCACATCTCTTGCCAAGAGCCACAGCAGGTTGTCAAGGTAGAGAGTAAAGTCCATCTCCATCAACAACCTGCCAACAGACAAAGTGCCACTGAAAATCTACACACACATCTGCTTGGCATCAAGTAGTCCAGCTTCCTCCTGTTCTGTCAAAGACTGAATTGAGGATTAGTTGCCACATTGCATCTCTGCTATTCAGATCCATCAAATAGCTTTCATTCTCTCATGAGTAATAGCACATGCTGTAGCTCTGACAACACAACCTTCATGTTTTGCATTGAAGAATTGGTTGATACCGGGTGATCAAGATAAAGCCTAGGCACTTCATATAGTGTGTAAAATATGTGATAAAACACTGAGACAACTGTTTCAAGTACTTAAGCAGAAAGTTTCCAGCTTTGTCATGTGAGAAAATTAAGGTTGGTGTGGCTGGCATTCTACAAATTAGGTGGCTTTTGTAGGACGAGCAGGTTTTTGGAGACCATGTCTGGTGTTAAAAAAGACACATAGAATGCTTTTGCTGCAGTTGTGTCTGATTTCCTGGGAAACAGGAAGTGTAATGGGTACCTTCTACATGTCACCAGCATGGGTTCTTCTTACGTGTCATTGGCTGGCATGGGCGCCTCTTACAGTAGCTGTTACATGTCACCAGCATTGGCCACAACTACAATTTCACTTGGCTTGACGAGTCTTCTCAAGCACAGCAAATCACCAAAGGTCATAATCACTTGTCATTGCTTCCATGAGACCCCACCTTGTCCCATGTCTTCCTTGGCCTACCTCTTCCATAAGTTAGAGATCAGCACTTCTTTACACAGCTGTCCTCATCCATATGCATCATATGACCATACCAGCACAGATGTCTATCTTGCACATTACATCTGATGCCTCTTATGCTCAGTTTTTCTCTCAAGATGCTTACACTTAGTTATACATGCACACTGACATTGCACATCTAGCAGAGAATACTAAATTCATTTCTTTTAAACCTTCACATATCCTCTGCCATCACAGGCTCTGTTTCACTGCTGTGTAGCATGGCTGTTCACACACATCATACAATCTGCCTTTCACTCTCAAGGAGAGACCCTTTGTTACCAACAAGGATAGAAGCTCTCTGAACTTTGCCCAGCCCATTCTTATTCTAGCAGCTACACTCTCAGAGAATCCTCTCAATTGCTGACTTGGTCACCTAGGTAATGAAAGCTATTAACTACTTTTTGGTATCCTCACTGGTATTTGATAGAGTTTCTTTTCTATATATTTCTAATTTTTACTATACCTGTGCATCTGCCATGCACATACAAAAACAATTTTCTATGTTAACCTTCCTCTGATATTGCTGCTTCTCTTATATGCCCTTAGCTTGCACTGGGTACACCTTATGGAGTTTTTACCTATGCCTTTTCAACATATCAAGTAGGGTAATCTACCAGAAGAGATTTATGATTTGTCAGCTTTCCTACTAAGACTTTGGATTTTGATTCCAAGCCTTGCTTCCACTCCTGAAATTTTTTCTCTATCAATAAAATATTAAAAGCAGCTGACCAGCCTTATTACATACAGACAAACAATAGAATTGAGCTTATTCGGAGAGTAAGTAGGAGAAAAAAAAAGAAATTGACATGATACAAAACTGACTAGTTTTGAAAACTGTTCCCATGTAGTGAAAAGGTAAATATGTCTACTCTAACTCTCTAAAAGTTCAGAATCTTTTTTAGGAAACGAAAGGATGCACATTGTACATAAAAATGGATTAGGTTATAAGAGTTTTTCACATCAACACCTATACCTATAATGGCAAACATTTAGTTGAAAGTTGTCCCAGTTTAATACTTATAATTTGTAATTCCTAATTTGAGCCTAAAGAATTATGGCGAATCTGTGTGTGGACATCGCTCGATATTTGTAAACTTGTGTCATCGTCATACAATAGGTGTAAACATGTGAGGGAAAGGCCACGGAAAATCCGCATCAAAGAATTTCGTCTGACACATGCAAGCATGGAAAGTGAACTTTAAAGTAAAGCTGAAGATAACACACACACACAAATATATCATTATCATCATCATCATCACGCAAACACATATGTATGTATGTATGCATGCATGTATGTATGTCTGTCTGTCTGTATGTATGTCTGTATGTATGTATGTATGCATGCATGCATGTACATACATGGTTATCCAAAGGCAGAAATTAAGAGCACACTCAATATAATAGAGTGGGTATAATTTAAATACAAAATTATGAATTAATTTCGAATTTCGTATTCAAATTATATGTATGTATAAATACACGCATGCATATTTTTTTTTCGCATGCATACGCACAAACATACATGATACTTCAACCAAACAATCTATTTTTCATTCTCCTCTGCCGCCACTCATTCTTCGTCATATAATATATAATAGAAAATAATAATAAAACAATACAAATACAAGGTAATCGATAAATTAGAAGATAAATAATTATTTTATTCAAAATATTTTAATAATAAAAATAATAACCTTTAAAACACTACTCTACATTTCGACAACATCAAAGACAATGGACATTCAGGGGAAAAGATTTGTGCGCGTTGTAAGAGGCCTCAGCATATCTCTGTACGTGAGATGCGTGAGTGTGTATGTGTGTGTGTATTTGTGTGTGTATGTGTGTGATGTGCATGTGTATATATGTACATACATAAACAAGTGTGCTTACGAATGTGTAAGTGGTCGAGTAGTGTAGAGTAGAAGTAGAGATTGCAAAACAACAACGTCACTCTACACGTGTTATTGATTTAAATATATTTATGTAGAACTCTCACTTGAGAAATTATCACACCAAATGGTAAGATACTTTACAACTTTCACAATAATTATGTATTCAACATCAACAATACACTTGTACCTTTTATTTCTCTTGTTTTCACACAACCCTTACAACTTCCTCCTCTCTTTCTCCTACACCGATTATATTATTTCACTCTTGTTTTTTTTAATTGTTTATAATGGTGTTAGGGTGTTTCTAGTGGCATTGGAGTATATATAGTGTCTTCGAGTGCTTAAACTGATATTAGATCATTGAAAGTGGTAGTGTTGTTTAGTTCCAAGTCAGTCGTGATCAAACTGACCTATAATTAATAGTTTTCCAGCCATGACCATCACATCTTCTTTTAGTGTCCCCGAGCCACATTATCCAAAGTGTCTTATTTTTTAAGAGAGAAGAGTGTTGTTAGCGACTGATTTTACTGATGTTTCTAGCAGGTCGAGCGATCACATACGGGCTCTGTTACTAGCTTTCTTCAGCTGCTTTTTATGTTGTTTATCCTTGTTTCTTGTTTTGGACTGGATGAAGGGGCTATTCCTATAGCCATCGAACGATCAATGGGTTAATAATCCTTTTCCCAGTATTTATAGTGATACTGACATGTTTCTGGTACTGTTTGAGTGATGGTGTTAGTATTAAAGTGTTTATTGCGACATTGGAGGTTTCTAATGATGTTGGAGTGTCTCTAGTGATGATGGAGTGTTTCTAGTCATGTTTTGAGTGTTTCTGGCGATGTTTGAGTGTCTCTGGTGATGTTGGAATGTTTCTTGTGAGGTTGCAGTGTCTCTAGTGATGATGGACTGTTTCTGGTTATCTTGGGGTGCTTTGAAGTGTTTCTGGTGATGTTAGAGTGTCTCAGGTGAGATTGGAGTGTTTCTGGTGATGTTGGTGTGTCTCTGGTAAAGTTGGAGTGTTTCTGGTGATAATGGAGTATTTCTGGTAAGGTTGGAGTGTCTTTGGTGAAGTTGCAGTGGTTTTGTGATAATGGAGTGTTTCTGGTGAGGTTGGATTGTCCCTGGGGATATTGGAGTGTCTCTGGTGATGTTGGAGTGTTTCTAGTGATAATGAAATGTTTCTGATGGTAATTGAGTGTTTCTGGTGATAAGGGAGTGTTTCTGATGATAATTGAGTGTCTCTGGTGAGGTTGGGGTGTTTCTGGTGATAATCTGGTGATGCTGGAATGTTTCTAGAGGGGTTTGAGTATCTCTTGTGAAGCTGGAGTTTTTATGCTGAGGTTGGAATGTCTCTGGTGAGGATGGACTGTCTCTGGAGATGATGAAATGTTTTCAGTGAGGTCGGAGTGTTTCTGGTGATGTTGGAGTGCTTCTGGTAACATTGAACTGTTTTAAATTTGGTGGTGATAAGATGTTTGTAGTGTTGTTGGTAATAATATATCAGTTTAGTGGAGGTTGTTGTAGTAGGTGGAGTACTAGTTATAGTGCAGTAGTAATATAGGTAGAAGATATGGTAGAAGTTGCATTTCATTAATGAGTCTAACTAGAATAGTGGCAAAAGTATGGTGGTAATATTTTGGTGTAGTGTTTGTCACAGCGATGATAATAGTTGAAAGATGATAAGATTTTATGTGGATTCATTATGTCTATAAATTCAGGTGAGGTACAGGCCAAGCAACAACTATATCTTTCCTATGAGCACAGCATTGGATATAGTGGAATTTGAATCTAAGAGAGGAGAAAGTCTGCAAAGATGGTAAAGTTTTTTCACATAAGCACAAAGCCTCAGGTTTCTCTAATTGAGTGAGGGATGAGAGATTATGGTGTACATTCTGTGCTAAATGTGTCTGAGGAAATAGAACTAGTGAGGTAATGAGACAGTAAAAGCCAGACAAGGAGGGTAAAAGGTAGAAATGAATTGTTTGAGAGAGAGAGAGATGGTGGGAGAGATGTTATATATTGCTGGTGTTGACTTTATTGTTTACTAACTACAGTGTTTCCTTTTTTTCCCTAATATTTCAACTATAGGCCCATGATGTGACAACAACAGACACAACGATCATTGCTTCTCTTCCATTTCTGAAAAAGAAGAACTGGCGGAAGAAAGATGTTTTTTTAACTCACTGCAACTAATATCATTACCACGGTTGATTTTAAAGAATCTTATCTCAACCCGCCCATCCCATGATTCCATACTATACTGTATTATTTAAACTTTCCAGAAACATCTTTCAAACCAATTGCCAATGTTTAGCGTCTTCCACTGTAAGACAATTGCTTTTGTTGTTATTACTGTGAGACATCCAAAAAAACTATCAATGCATAACCAACAAGTTCTGCGTTTTTGTCCCTTAAACATATTCACCACAACTCCAATATGAAATGACTAGAAACAATGACAGATCAGCAGTTTTGTTTTGTGTATCCCATTCATGTTTCATTTGATTTCTTTCTACATCGAAGACTTTTCTTTTTGATAAAGAAAACAAAATTCTTTTAATTTTAACCTGCCTGAGAATCTGATGAAGTTAATCCATCAATAAGAAGAAACGAACAAAATAGCATAACCATTTCATCCAAACCATTGAAAACTGAAACCTATACTTTTAAACGAGACTGATATCATTTCAAGAAGTCTTAAGACATTTGTCTTTAAAGATTGAATTTTGTAGATCTGCTAGAATCAAATATATCAGAAATATAATCAAACATGTTTGCTAAGAAAACTATCTCAGTCACTATGCAGTCTGATATTTTATAAACTTTACAAATATAATATATTTTTATCATCTGAAAACTTCACAAATTTCATAAAACTCTCAAAAAAATTTGTATAGAATGAATTTTTAAATATTTCTTCATCATCAATATTGACATTGTACTTAAAATCCTGAGTGATTTATGTTCTACAACAGTATCTCAGATCCTCAGCCATTCTGACATTCTTCAATACTTCAAATTTTCACCCAAAATATGATATTTTTTATCATTTCAGCAGTATCTCTGTACTGCTAATATTTTACCATATTACTAACTACCTCAACATTTGAAATTTCAAGCCACTTCATCTGTCACTACCTCAGTATCTTAATCTCTATTTCATTAGATTTACTGTCATTTGGTACAGAGATTCTCAACCATTTCACTAGATATAGTCTAAATCCTCAAGCGTTATGCCTGACTATAAAGATCAAGATATGAGCAAGTCTCTTAATGGCAAAGATGATTTGTTTCCACCAAGTCGATTCGATGAATTGATGGTGGCATTTACAGAACTTGATGATGAACAAAGTGGATACTGTGATATGGACACAATGATGTACATTTTAAGGAATTTCAGAAGTGGTCTGAAAGAGTGGGAACTTCCTGTTGTCCGTTCTCTCCTCAAGGCTTATGTTGATGATCAGGATAGAGTTGTATATCTGGATATATGTCCATTGCTTACACAACTCTTGAACAAAAGACTTTGGGAAGGGGGCAGTTATCTTGCCACTCCTGAACGTAATAAGAAACCTGAGAATGAGAAAAAAGATGCAAAGGAATCATCACAAACTAAAGAGACAGTTCCATCGAAGAAAAATGCTATTTTGTAAAATGTAATTTTAAATAAATTCACTAACTTACTACTAATGTATATCATTTGTTGCTCTTGCTCTTGTATATATGGTACTAATTAGCAGTGATATAATACCTTAACTGGGTACTGTGGCACCAGTATTGCATTTACTGTATTTGTATTTTAGCTACAGGGGTTGGACAAAATAATGGAAACATCTTAAAATTTCAAACAAATTAATTTTAATATGGGGTAGGACTGCCTTTGACAGTAATTACAGCTTGAATACTTCGAGGTATGGACTTGTACAAAGTTTGAATTGTTTCCAAAGGAATTTTTGTCCATTCTTCAGTTAAAACAGTCTCCATTTCTTGTAGTGATGATGTTTTTCTAAAAAGCACCATAAATGTTCAATAATATTGAGA
Source organism: Octopus bimaculoides (assembly GCF_046866305.1). Classification (NCBI taxonomy): domain Eukaryota; kingdom Metazoa; phylum Mollusca; class Cephalopoda; order Octopoda; family Octopodidae; genus Octopus; species Octopus bimaculoides. The sequence goes on along the minus strand of NC_142947.1, from coordinate 29,984,189 downwards.
TCTGGGGACTGTGGTGGCCAGATAAGATGTTCAACTTCACTAGAATGTTCCTTGTGCCATTCAGTAACAACTTTAGCTGGTGCATTATCATCCTGAAAGATTGCATTTCCCTCCGGAAACAGTTCCGCAACCATAGGATGAATTTGATCAGATAAAATGTTTAAATAGTCTTGACTATTAATTCTGCCATGAAGGAAAAGCATTGGGCTGGTGGATTTCCAAGATAGAGCCCCCCCCCCCAGATCATCACAGATCCTCCTCCATATTTAACAGTTGGAAAAAGGCAGTCTGGGTCAAATACTTCTTTTGGCTGTCTCCACACATATACTCAGCTGGTGGTCAGAAATAAAGTAAAGGATGACTTGTCCGAGAAAATAACATTCTTCCACTGCTCTAGGGACCAATACTGTAGGTTTTAACTCCACTCTAAATGCATTGCAACATTTGTTTTTGAAAGTAATGGTTTTCTGATTGCAGCCCTCCTGTGAAATCCGGCTTTGTGCAGCTCCCGGCAAACAGTTTTTGTGGAAACTGGGTTATCCAGGTGGTCGTTAAGCTCTGCAGTAATTCTGGGAGCTGTACTTTGGTGATCCTTTCTAACAATTTGTGTAAGAGTCCGATGGTTCCTATCTGAAAGTTTTGGTTTTCTTCCAGAGTTTTGTTTCAATGAGGAGGTTTTTCCCTCTTTCTCAAAGGCTGTCATTTCTTTTCAAAACAGTACTTCTTGATACACCAAACATTTCAGCTGTTTTCGTTACGCTAGCACCTGCCATGCAAGCACCAACAATTTGAGCTCTTTGAAAGTCCAATAGATCTATCATTTTAACGAATTTTAGTTACCTTTTTCTGATGATATCTGAAAAGAAACAGCAATTTTAGCAAAACATATTAAGCAACACTAATAATAAATCAAAAAAACATAAAAATAACCAAGCTTTTTGTGGTTTTATAGACATTTCAAAATTATGGTGCTAGGTGTTTCCATTATTTTGTCCAACCCCTGTATATACTCTGGAGTGTAGTACAAGAAGAACATGTTTTAAAACAATTTTCCCTGCAGAAGCAGGTATTGGCTTTGCAGGTCTCATTGACTGTCCTCCATTTAGCTCTGTATTCTACATCCACCTCATGAATCTCCTTACTTTCATTTCCTCCTTCATCATCATCATCATTAATCATGTCTTTTTCAGTCTTCCCCACTTCCTCTACTTCCTTTCACGTTCATTTTCATCACTTCTCCCATTCAGTTGCTTTCATCCTCTCTCAGTTTATAATCCAACCATTCATCCCATTTTTTTTACACATCCATCACTGGCTTTTATCTCATAATCTTGTGCAATTTATTGTTTGTCCTCTCTCTCTCTCTCATACTTTATTCATTCACTGAACCTTTCTAATTTAACATCTTTCCAGCTTTCTGCGTTACTCTACATTCATTACCTATGTCTCACTCATAAATCCTAGCACTTTTCATATCCTCACACATGCAACATAAACCTTTCCCTTTACTTTCAGTGCACATCTCTCCTCATTGCTAATATCACTCAGAACTTCTTTCATGCACATCTCACTTCACACTTAGCAACTGCTGCTAAGTCTGAAGTGTCTTCTCCATTCAACATATCTCCTAGGTAGTAATGTTTTCACACATTACTTTTTTATACCATTTCCAAGATTCAGCTCAATATTCCTTCCCTTTTATAGATCCCTTTCTACATACCTTACACACTTAAATGTAGCTGTTACATTATTCTTTTATTCTTTTACTTGTTTCAATCATTTGACTTTGGTCATACTGGTGTACCGCCTTTAGGTGAGCAAATCGACCCCAGGACTTATTCTTTGTAAGCCTAGTACTTATTCTATCGGCCTCTTTTGCCGAATCACTAATGTTACGGGGATGTAAACACACCAGCATCAGTTGTCAAGTGATGTTGGGGAGACAAACACAGACACACACACATATATATATATGACAGGCTTCTTTCAATTTCTGTCTACCAAATCCACTCTTGATCAGCCTGAGGCTATAGTAGAAGACATTTGCCCAAGGTGCCATGCAGTGGGACTGAACCCAGAAACCTGTGGTTGGTAAGCAAGCTACTAACCACACAGCCACTCCTGCGCCATTAGTTAATAACTCTCACACTTCATTACATTTTTAGCAAACCCAGCAGTGCATGTTGTACATTTATTGAAGTTTACTCTAATACCTCTCCTTTACACTCACTCAACCACTTCCCTTTTTCATCCACTTCAGTACATGCTTTATCACTTGCTATCACCTTCATCTTTTCCATATCTACCTTCATACCTTTTACCTCCTCATACTTCTTCCATCTTCTTATTTCCTACTTCAATCCATCCTTACTATCTACTCTTAACATTAGATTGCCTGAGTATAGCAACTGCCATGCTAAACTCTCCTTTATGCTTCAAGCCAGCTCCTCCATCATAACTACAAATAGCAGCTAGTTTAATATTGACCCTTTGATGCACACCAAACTTCATTCAAACTCACTGCTGTTCCTATGCTTTACTCACTCGTACATCAACATCACTATTGTAACAAACCACAGTTTAGCCCATGGTGTCTTAATTGGGTGCCAATATTTAACTATAAAATACAGATATCAGAACTAGGTAGTATAGAACTATTTAGGATTGGTTAACTGTTTTAGGTTCTTCATGGCTGCAGTTTCAATTGATGTTCTTTTGCTCCAATTCAGTTCTAGCAGACATGTCCAAAGGCATTCCAGCCATGACATGCTTTTTTCTTTCTTTCTTTTGATACTACACACTCTGAATCTATCCTTTGTTTTCAGGATACCAAGTTGGGGTCAAAAGTTTTTTTGTATTTCAAGCTTTAATTAATAGTTCAGACAAATTACATACAAAAAGTGTTTATTTATCAAAATATATGTCATATTCTATTCTTTGCTGCCGTCATTATTGCAGAAGCTCAATTTCACACTCAGACTATCTGGCTGGTTTAGAGGCAAAGTCTCGCTGCATCCATTTATTGAACCTCTGTCCATGCAAGAAATGAGCTGTGACTCAGAAGAGGTGCAAGGTCTGAACTGTAGGCATGGTGAAGCAGCACTTACATCCCCTCAAATTTGTGCTTGGTCACATTGGCAGTGTGTGCTGGGGCATTGCCATGTTGTAGGAGTGCATGTCTCCAATTGACCAGTGCTGGGTAGCAGGCTTTCAAAACATATACTCACTGCAGATGTTGAGCATAAAGATTAACATTCACAAAATGACTATCTGGGACAGCTCAAAGTACAACATCCCTTTGAAATTCCACCAAACACACATGACCTTGTTTGACAACCGGTTCTGAAGTCTGTCTGGAATGAAGCCACTGATTTCTTGTATTAGGATTACAAAAACAGATCCATTTTTCATTGCTAGTTTGGTACCAAAAATGGGCATCTTGAAGATTTGCCAATAATTGTTTGCAAATGTTCACACATTGTTGAGCTTGGTCAGTTCATGAGGAGCTTCTCGACATCTCTTCACAAAGCCAAGCTTATGGAGTGTTGAGGATGTGCTTTGTGAAGGACCAAGTTCTGCCAACAATGTGCATGTGCTTGGCTGTTCAACCATTTCAAGTGAAGCCTCATCTTCCATAACAGGTCTCCCTGACCTTGGCTTATGTTCAAGACTGTCACTTTCCTTGAAATGTCTGAAGCAGTCTTGTACCACATGTTTGTTGAATTTCTTTTGCTGCTACCTTTGCATTTAGACCATTTTTCCACAGGCAACATAAAAAATGGCTCTAATTGCAATTGTTTTCACCACTCATTATCAAAGCTGTAAAATAAACAATAAACAAATCAACAATGATTGGACAACAAGTTTATCAAATTAATGATATAGCATGGAGATACAAGTTGCCAAAGATCATCAGTGAAAATCCTCAAAAAGTTTTGACTCACCTGGTAGTAGGCTGTAATTTGAAGGAGATTTGGGTGCTATTTCTAGGAGGTTAAGTAAGCAAACCGATTATATATATATGTATGTATATATATATATATATGGTGCACCAGCATGACCGCAGCCACTTGGCTGAAACACATAAATAAATAAATAAATATATATATATATATATATATATATATTCATGTCTGACTACTATAAAGTAGCGTACTTATAGACAGCAATCTTGATGTTTTGAAGCCAGTTTTTTGTTTTCTCAGACTCCTTTTGTGAGCTTGGCAAATGTGGAGGATGCTTGTCCAATTTGCCTGTTGATCTCAGGGTCAAGGGAGAGGTCATCAGTGATGGTAGAGCTGAGATAAGTGAACTGATCTGGACGTCCTGAGATGGGAGGAGGCTGCAAATGATTGCCCACACTGGAGACACACTGCAAAAGGGGATGAAGAGAGCGGAAAAAAAACAGGAACTCATCACCAAAGAAAAGCACACTTGTGCGATTCCCATGTGGGCCTGTACACCCACAACAGACACTGCACCATCATCAACAGCTGACATGATTTCTTCAGGTGCAGATCCCTGGCCTCTTGAGACCAACAGATGCCTACTACTACTAATATATATGTATATATATACACAGTAGTACCTCAGTTTTTGAACAACTCTGGCCATGAATAAATCGTGCTTTATATATATATATATATATATATATATATATATATATATATATGCATGTATACAAGAGGGTGCTGAAAAGTTTCTGACTTAATGAGTATCGCAAAAGGCCTGGTTGGAGGCCCAACTTTCCAAGTTCTTTTGCAGGACTTAGAAGAACTGAAGGACCACTGCAATAAATGTTTGATTCAAAGAGGGGAATTAGGTGAATAAAATCATAATTAACTGATCCTCCTGTATTTTCTTTTACCCAAATCCAGGAACTTTTCAGCAGCTCCTCATGTGTATATATCATTATTATCATTTAATATCCGTTTTCCAGGCTAGTATGGGCTGGACAGTTTGACATGGAGCTGGCCAGAGTTCACTTGTCTGTTGTTGCATGGTTTCTACAGCTGGATGCCCTCCTTAATGCCAGCCAGTTTGCAGAGTTCTGGGTGCTTTTCACATGCCTCTAGCACAGGTGTGTATATGCAGCACTGGCATGAGTGCATTTTATGTGACACCTGCACCTGTAAAAGACAAGCCTGTATGTAGGGGTGACAGTGGTTTTACTTGGCTTGCTGCGTCTTCTCAAGTACAGCAAATTGCTACAACTCCTGGACCCTTGTCGTTTCCTCAGTGAAGCCTAACATCCCAAGATCCTTTCTCACCACTTTGTCCCATGTCTTCTTGGGTCTACCTCTTCTGCAGGTTTCCTCCACAATTAGAGCTTGGCACTTCTTTATGCAGCTGTCCTCATCCATGTGCATCACATAACCAAAATAGTGCAGTCTTCTTCTTGCACACAACATTTGATGCCTCTTATACCCAGTTTTCCTCTTAAATCATTTATTTTCTGTCATATGTGCACAATGACATTACTCATCCAGTGGAGTATGCTAGCTTCAGTTCTTTCAAGCCTTCACAAGTCCTCTGTAGTCAAAGCCTACATTTCACAGTCATGTAGCATAGCTGTACGTACACAGGCATCATACAATCTGCCTTTCACTCTGAGGGAGATGCTCTTAGTCATCAACAAAGGTAGAAACTCTCTGAACTTTACCCAGCCCATTCTTATTCTAGCAACTACACTTTCAGAAATTCCTCCTTTGCTGCTAACTTGGTCACCTAGGTAACAGAAGCTATCTACTACTGCTGTTGATCCTGTTGAGCATTTGAGGGAGTCTATTGCCAGCACATTTTCACTGCTTATTGTACCCGCACATTTGACACACACAAAGACTAGTTTTTCTGTTAACCTTACTGTGATACTGCTACATCTCTTATGTGCCCGAAGCTTGCACTGGGTACAATGTATGGAGTTTCTACCAACAGCCTTCTTATATATTGAGTAGGGCCGTCTCCCTGAAGGGACTTGTGATTTGTCTGTTTTCCTACTTACTAAGACTTTGGTTTTTGCTAAATTAACTCTAAGGCCCTTAGATTCCAAGCCTGAAATTTCTTTCACACCTGAAATTTCTTCTCTATGTCAGGTAGTAATTTATCTATAAGAACAAGGTCATCAGTGTAGAGGAGCTTCCAGGGGTAGCCAGGACTAAGAGAAAGAAGAGGGGGATGAGAACTAATCCTTGGTGAACTCCTACTTGTACACTGAATTCATTGCCAACCTTCACTTTACTAACAACATCCCTGTACATAACTTATACAGCTCTCTCTAACCACTCATCTATCCCTAGCTTCTGTATTGACCTCCAGATGAGAGAGCTGGGAATCCTGTCAAAAGCTTTCTCCATGTCAACAAACACCAAATACAGAGATTTAATTTTGGCTAAATACTTCTTCTGCAGTTCCCTAACCAGGAATATAGCATAATCATGTTCCTACCTGGCACAAATCTGAACTGCATCTCATCTACGCTAACTCTCTTCCTAATTAATTGAGCTATGACCCTTTCAGTGACTTTCATCACCTGGTCCAGCAATTTGATGCTTCTGTAATTATTTCTGTCTAAGGCATCACCTTTGCCTTTGTAGCAGTTGACTATAATGCTGATACACTTCCCCTGTAGACAACCTGGTTAACTTCAACACATAGAGTAGCACTTGATCAGCTAAGAAAAATTATGTAATAAAAACCACAAATCTTGTTAAATACAGCTACACAGGGTTTCAAATCTGCTTTTTAACCTTTTCATTTCTGTATTTATTTTGAGATGCTTAGTGTTTCTCTCAATTATTTTAGATATAACAAAGAATTTGTAAAATAACTTAGTTATTAAGTTAGTGTTAGGAACATTAATTGTGACTAAGGTTTAGTGGAAGATTTTAATTCAAAACCTGTGAAAATAAGATATGTGTACTACAGAGCCGGTTTCAGTCGGGTTGGTAACAAAAGGGTTAAGTTGATTACATTTAAACAAGAGATACTGATCTCCCTTGAGTGTTTCCTTTGTCTTCTTCCTTATCAGTATCCCTTGTTTAAATGTCATCTGCTTGAAAAAGCAACTGATAAACAGTCTTGTTCTTGGCTTGAAAAATGGCGAAATAAGTTAATGTTTTGACTAGGAAATGCTGGGCAGCTGTATTTAACAAGATTTGTGGTTTTTCATTATAACTAACACACATGTGCATACATACATCGATACATATGTAGATACACACATATCATCCTCATCATCATTTAAGGTCCTTTTCCATGCTGGTATGAGTTGGACAGTTTTACAGGAGCTGGCAACCCAGAGGACTGTATCAAACTCCAATATCTGATTTGGGGTGGTTTCAATGGTTGATTTTATGTGAAACTTGCACTAGTGAGACCAACATGTGACTCACAAGACATGACTCAATGAAGTGAATTGGCTTTAGGCCATGTGATGAGAGGCTAAATCATGATAGAAGAACAAGAACAGGTGTCTTGCTGTAGGGAGATATATAGCTATCCGAGTTGGATAATAAAGAGGATGGTGGTGAAGATGTATCAGGGTATGCTTTCAAGTTATTGTCCATAAGAAAAGTGGTCTGGGTAGATAATTGAGTTTATGGGAGATTGGCAGATGGACAGAGATGAGGATAGAGGGAAATGCAATGAGTGGTGAACTTGGTGCAGTATGATCATTCATAAATATCATTTAGAGGGGAAGGTAGACAAAGTAGATGTAGGTCAGGGAGATAATAAGTGGTTGTAAAGATGGTGTGAAGTGTGTGGGAGTACTGTGCAAGAAAGATGCACACTGCCAGGGACTAAATCAGAGATAAATAAGGGTGGAAATAGTGGAAAATGAATCGAGGTAATGGGGGAAGGGTTGCTGTTGGCAAAATGAATGAGTATACAGGTGAAAGGGGAAATAAGAAAGTAAGGGATGATACTGAGAATGTGTGAGAAAAAAAGAGGTGGTTCCAGGGAGGATGAGCTGTGTTGGTAGTCTATGAAATATATGCAGTTCTGTTCTTATAATTACAACAGCTGAAAGATTAGTGCCTTAGTCAGCAGAGTGATGGAGGGAGTGGATGTTAGAAAGATGAATTGTGGGAGAGATGGGCATTAGGAGAATGGATTGTTGCGGTAGAGGTTCATTAGAGACAAATTGGGTGCAGGGGCTCAGACATAAGCAACATGCTTTTAGGGCCTCATTTTTACTTGGACGGATTTTCTTGAGCAGAGCCAATCATCTTCCTCCTTTGTTATCTCCTCCATGAGGCTCAGTTTTTCTCTCAACAATCTGTACTTTGTCATATATGCACACTGATGTTGTACATCCAGTGGACTATGCTAGCTTTGTTTCTTTCAAGCCTATGCATATTTCCTCTATTCACAGCACATTTCACTATCATGCAGCAAAGCTGTTCATGTACAAGCATCATCATACAATCTGCTTTTCCTCTGAGAGAGAGATGTTTTGTTGCCAACAGAGCTAATAGTTGTCTAAACTTTCTCCATCCTATTCTTATCCTAGCAATTATACTTTCAGAACATTCTCCTTTATTACTAATTAGGTCACCTAGGTAACAAAAGCTATCCACTACCTGAAGGAAGTGTTTCATAGCATTTGAGAAAATCTGTCTTGTATGTCCTTAATGTTTATTGCTCCTGTGCATCTTTCACATATAAAGACCACTTTTGCTGTTAATCTTTTGTGTGTCCATTTATAGCTTGCACTGGGTATGCCATATGGAATTCCTACTTACACCTTTCCTTCATATAAAGCAGGGCCATTTATTGAGGTGAAAGGAGTCATGTCTATTTTCCTGCTTGCTAGAACTTTGCAATTTGGTAAGATAACTGTATAGTCCTTTGTGTCTACGTTTTGTTTTTATGCCTGATATTTCTTCTCTAGTTCTATTACAAACTCTACTGTGAAAATGAGATCATCAACATAAAGCAGTTCCTCAGTGCAGTCAATTTTAAATTTCTCTGTTCTGGCTGGAGAACAATAAAGAATAGGAGGAGACTGAGAATCAAGCCTTGGTGAACTCCTACCTGTATTCATCACTAACTCTCGTGACAGTACTGCTGTACATGGCTTGTGTGGTTTTCACAATCCATTTGCCCACTCCTAGCCTCTTTAGAGACCAGCAGATCACAAAGCAGAGGACTTTGTCGGAGGTTTTCACCAGGTCAATGAATTCTGAGTCCAATGGTTTACTTGTAGCAAATACTTTTGCAGTTGTTTTAGTAAGAAGATGCATTCTCCTCAAAACAAAACCAAACTGCCTTTTATCTTGTCTAATTTTGTTCTTAATTAGTTGGCCTATAACTCACACTTTAATTTTCATGACCTGGTCCAGCAATTTGATATCACTGCAGTTACTTCTAAGGCATCTCCTTTACCCTGTATATAATGCTGCTTCACCAGTCATTGTGTATGACACCTTTCTGATTAAATATACAGGTGACTTGGCCATATCCTATTCTGCCAAATATTTTAAGCATCTCAAAGGTAATTCCTGATTTGTTAAGTAAGGTGGTGAGCTTTCAGAATCATTAGAATGCCAGGCAAAATGCTTAGTGGCATTTCATCCATCTTTACATTCTGAGTTCAAATTGGTCAACTTTGCCTTTCATCCTTTCAGGGGTTGATAAAATGATAACCAGTTGAGCACTGGGGTTGAGGTAATCGACTTACTCTCTCCCCGAAAATGCTGGCCTTGTGCCAAAATTTGAAATCAGTATTTGTTGAGTATTTCATAGATTTCACCAAAACTTTTACCAATTATTTTGCAGGATGGACTCAATGCATATTATGTCATTAGTACAAATGATGTTGTCTACCTGGATACAGAGTCTCCTGTATTTTGTACAAATCATTTTTGATTTAAAATTACTTCTCTCTTTGATGGGTTGTTTTCACTGCAACTTGCAGAGTCCATATGTCTTCCAAACATTCTGCTCTTGTTTTTATAAATCAGGATATTTTTGCTTTTTAGCCATTTGTACATATTTTCTTCTCCATCTGTTGATGTGTGCAGTTGACTGTAAGGCCTTGATACAAATATGTAATCCTGTTGACCATACTTATAACAAACATATATCAGTCTCTACAGATGTATTTAACACTTTTATGCACAACAGAATAATGCAATATAATCTTAACAATGAAAGAGTTGAGATTTCTACGAATTTTTAGGAAAAACATTCAAATTTAGCAGAATAGCCAATACGAAGACAATTTTACATGCCTCCCTCTCAATAAAAACAAAAAAAATTGCCAAAATACTTTAAAATTAAAGAGAGCAATTTATGTTCAGTCTGTTTAAACCATATCTGAAAAGATGTTTTTTATTCTGTTTACACATATCTAGAAGGGCAGACTATATCCTGCTTGTGTGAAGGTTTGTGGTTAGGGTATTTGGCTCACAATTGCAAAGTCATGAGTTCAATTCCTGGTGCAATACGTTGTGTCCTTGAGTAAGATATTTTATTTCATGTTGCTCCAGTTGACTCAGCTGGCAAAAATGAGTAGTACCTATATATATTTCAAAGGGCCAGCTTTGTCACACTCTATGTCATGCTGAATCTCCCTGTGACCTACTTTAAGGGTACCATGTCTGTGGAGTGCTCAGCCAGTTGCACATTAATTTGACAAGTAGGCTGTTCTGTTGATCAGATCAACTGGAACCCTTGTCATTGTAAGTGACAGAGTGCCTATATATCCTGCTCGTTTATACATATTTTCTGAAAAGAGAGCAAAAAAAAAAACTATTCTTGTTTATATATTTAAGACTTATTGACAATGTGGATTTTCACCCAAAAATCTCACATATTTTAAATGAGCCAGCAAAGCCTTTATGAGACAATGATAATGTTTTATCTTTTTAGTATATAAAACCGAGTGTATATTTCATTTTGTTGGCTACAGTTTTGCACCTACATAACTAATTTTTATACTTTGCAATGAGACACATATTTTCAAGAAGTTGATCATTGGCTATGTGACTTTTTCTATAAATCAGCGCCAGAAACTGCTGCTAATGCATTTATATTTTCGTAGTTTTACATTCGACTCCTTTTCAGGCTTATATGAGTTGGATGGTTTCTGTTGGTGTAATTGTTTTTACATATGAATGCTCCTCCTATTGCTAGTCACTCAACTCAATCATGCTAACCTAATCACAACGAATGATTAGAACCTGGAGTTATGCCCCTTGACTAGCAAACTAGTTGCAGTTGTAAGGTTTGATTCCAATACTATTTGTTTAGAAGACTGTCAACGTATCCTTACAGCTGTCTCTGATAACAGTTAAGGTATATTCGCAATACAGGCTATAAATAGCTAATTATTGTTTAAACCTAGGTCAGTCCTAATTCTGCAGATCTATGACCGAAAGTGCTCCATTCAGAACTATACTGATTTATGACTACATTCTAAGATTAAAACTAATGAAATATTTACTGTATAACCAGTAACATAATCTGTTGAAGCTTTCATGACAATTTTAAACACTTCTCTGTTCATTAAACAGAATTTCTCAGTGAATATGTTTTGATTTAGCAACAATGTTAAAGACTTAGATTTTGTTCATTGTCCTTTAAACTCATTTCATGTAATCTATAGCTTAGTTTTACACCACAATCTGGCCCTTGGGTATACTACTTTTTGTGGCATGTATTGTGTTGCAAACTTCTGCACCAAGACTCTGCTTTTAGAGTACCTTGCTCACTTTCTTCCGCTCTCCATCTCAGAAGCCCTGTCGAGAGTAAGAACACTAAATTTCCTCCTATGACTAGGGCATTAATTTTTTTTTAAATCTGACCCATTACAGACAAATACTTCAATTTCACTTTACTTAATACTAAAAAGTCAAGAAAAAGTGAATGATTCCACTTTAGCAACAATCAATGATTATCTAAATATCTTGTGTCTTACAGACACCCCAAAGGACCCAGTGCAGATGAGGCTCTTTAGCTGCTCATCTATACAAATCCTGCTTCTTGATAACTACAGGACTTGTGTCACTTGTTGTACCAAACCAATACAAGTTTAAAGGATGAGAGAGTGGGGTTGGCTCTGCACAAACCATGCCAAGGCAGCAGAGGTCTATAATAATAACCTCTTGTTGACTTCTAGGGTAATTAATTATATCAAGAATGAAGTTCACTGAGCCAATAAAGTTAGCTACAAATAAAATGAAGGTGTCATTTATTCAGTGGATGGAAACAGATGAACTGAAAATAGAATGAAACAAAGAATGATATAATTATTAATCAAATCAAAACGAGTAAATGAAATAACTGCTCAATAAGTGAGAGACCTTATAAAGTAAGTAGACTAAAACTCATTGTTGATCATCATCATCAGCATCTAACATCTGTTTTCCATGCTGGCATGGGTTGAATAGTTTGATGGGAATTAGCAACACTGGAAACCGTGCCAGGTTCCATTGTCTGTTTTGGCATGGTTTCTACAGCTGGATGCCCTTCCTAATGCCAACCACCTTACAGAGTGTACCGGGTGCTTTTTATGTGGTACAATCACCAGTGCTTTTTTCGAGACACCAGCACTGACAGGGTTACCAAGTACCTTGCAAGACAAAAACACCTCAACTGTGATGGGAGAATAGTATTGAGGGGATGTGGCTTTGTGCTAGTTGAGAGATATGAGGCATAGAAGGGACAGATATAGGTGTCTTGTTGTAGAGTAAATATGTAGATATACCAGTTGGAAAACAAAGGAGAATAAGTTAGAGAGTAAGATAAAGAGGGCGATTGTGAGAGAGATTATGGTGAAGATGTGTTGGTACATGCCTTTGAGAGACATTGGGGTGAGGTGAGAACATAAAAGGTGATATAGAGGCTTGAGCTAAGTGAGTGAGCAGAATGATATGACTGTAGCAAATGATGGAGAGAAATATAGGAGAAGCTCAGAAGCAGCGTTTGCAGTAGATATGTGAGAGCATTGAGAGTGATAGCAGGCAAGTGAGAAGTTGATGATGGAGAGCAGTGCAAGGAGGAGAGACAAGGCAGAGAAAAAAGATGATTGGTGGAGGCAGTAAGCAAAGGAAGAAAGGTAATTGAGAAAGTCAGCTGGGTGTAGTATGTGTCCATTCTGCTCTCAGGTGATAGAGGAAGTGATGGATGTTAGAGGATGAAATGTGAGGGAGAGGGTTGACTCGGCAGAGAGGATGGATGTAAGCAGTACCAAGGTAGTTTTTGGATATATATCAATTCTGCAGTAGTGGACAAATCTTCTTGAATACAGCAAGGCACCAAATATCTTGATCTTTTGTCATCTCCTTTGTAATGCACAGTGTCATCAGATCAGCCTTCAATACTTCGTCCCATGCTTTTCTGGATCTTCCTCTTCCACAAGCTCCATCCACTTTTGGAGATAAGCACTTCTATATGCAACTGTCCACATCCATATGCATCACATGACCAAACCAGCACAGTCTTCTCTCCTGCACACTGCATTTAATTCCTCTTAGACCTAACTTCTCTCTCAAAACACTAGCTCTCTGCCACACATGTATACAGACATCACATCTCCAGTGGAGCACACTAGCTTCATTTATCGCTAATGTTCTCATGTTCTTTAAATTCAGGACCCACATCTCACTACCATGCAGTATTGGTGTTCATATACATGCATCATACAATCTTCCTTTCATTCTCCGAGTGAGAAGAAGATAATCTCTCTCACAATTGCTCTCTTTATCTTACTCTCTAACCCACTCTCATTTCCTTTCCAACTGGTATATCTATGCATTTATTTTATAACCAGATACCTATATCTATCCCTTTTAAGTGAGTTTTTAGCCCACTAATTTAATATAATGTTCGGTCATTCTTTGACAGCTGTTAGAATCAATCCAGTGAGGAACAACAACTCGTGTGAGATTGTGAAGACTTCATGTATATGAGGGATTTATTTCGATGCAGTATGAGAGTATTTACACAGTGTTTACATTATCATTCAATAGAACAGAATGGAATTTGAATAAGGGAATGTTTACGTCTTGCCGTATTCCATGACTGGTGAACACCATAGCTAGTTGCATGCAGCGTGTGGAAGAAGAAAGAGAGTGTGACATGGCCGTACATGTTTTTTATAGGTAGGTAACAAGTGCCATTTAGTTGCTAGCGATGCAACAGGGCAATAACTATAGATGACTCCCATTGAAACATGATATCACTGATTCAAATAAGGTTGCCTACACCTTCTATACTTCAAATCTCTCAACTAGCACAAAGTCACACCCCACTCAATACTATTCCCCCATATCACTTAAGGTGTTTTTGTCTTGCCAGGTACTTGGTGACTTTTGGTTGCCAACAGAAGTAAAATCTCTCTGAACTTCCTTCATTCTAGTCTTACTCTAGCAAGTTCACTTTCAGTATATCCTCCTCCACAGCTAATTAGGCCACCTAGACAGCAGAAATTATCTACTACTTCTAGAGAACCTCCTGGGCATTTGAAGAAATCAATTTTCTGTAGACTTTATAGCTCCTGTCCAATTTCTTGCTTACTAAGATCTTGAGTTTTGCTAATTTCTCCTTAAGGCCCTTTGATTCCAGGTTTTGCTTCCATACCTGGAATTTCTTTTCTTGTTCTGTTACACATTCTACTATGAGGGCAAGATCATCAGCATTTAGTAGTTCTCGTGGGATTCCAGTCTTAAATTCCTCTGTTATGGACTGGAGGATAATGATGAATAGAACAGAGCAGAGGACCAAGCCTTTGCGAACACCTACCTGTACACGATATTCGTCACTACTCATAGCTAACTCTTACCTTACTAATAACATCCCTGTATATGACCATTCACAAGCCATTCATCTACCCCTAGTTTTCTCAGAGATCACCATATCACAGAGCAAGGTACTTTGTCAAAGGCTTTCTCCAGGTCAATAAACGCCAATTCTGCTCCTAATTAATTAGTCTATAACTCTCTCCATAACTTTCATCACCTGGTCCAGCAATTTGATGCCTCTATAATTACTTCTATGTAAGGCATGTATCTTACACTTGTAGGAGCTGACTACGATGCTGCTACATCAGTCACTGGAGATTATGCCTTTGCGAATAACCTGGTTTACTATGCAGGTGACTAGACCGCTTGCAATGGGGAACATATTGCAGTTGTTTCTGCAGCATTGGAACAAATTTTCCTAAAAGCTGTACACGATAATATCCATTGTGATGCTATAGCTACTAGAATTAATGGCTAGAAGCATGGTGGCTTGGCTATTGTATGATGGTGAAAACTATATTCGAAATAGCCCTAAATGTCAGATTAAACCCATACCAAAAGTTACTGAGCATACAAGCCTTTATACCATCTAGCATTGAATGGTCAGACTGCATTATTCAGAAAGGTTTTCTGAGCAATTTGAATCCTTTGAGGCCTATTTTTCAAGGTTTTTACTCACTTACCTCTCAATTATCCATGCTGAAAGGAAGCAAAACTCTTTAGCATTGATGAGATATCAGATACAAGCACTTTCAACAATGTCTTTGGGCATTGAGTTGCATGGAAACCCCACTAGTGCTGGTGGCATGAAAAGAAAGCACACAGTACATGTAAAGTAATTGATGTTAAGAAAGGCATCTGGCAGTAGAGTCCATGCCAAATAAACACTGGAGCATGATACCATCCTTGGGCATATCGAATCCTGTCAGACTGTCCAACCCATGCCAGCATGGAAAAATGGATGTTAAATTATGATGATGATGTGTGTGTGTGAGAGAGAGAGAGGGAGCGTGTGTGCATGAGTGTGGATACTTTGCTTGTCCTCACTTTAAACAAAATGTTACTAATGAAGACATTCTTTTTTTTCATATTATGGTAGGTTGCTCTGTGCTTTTGAAAATCAGGGGAATGTAAAAACCCTTGATCTGATAAGACAGGTGAAAGTTGGTGGCAAGGAGAGGAACTGGTTTAAAAATCCTGCTTCCAATCAATTCATATTCAAACCAGGCTAACATGGAAAAGAAAAAAAAAGAAGCAAAGAAAAAACAGACATTAAAATGTACAGTCATATCCGTGTGTATTTATAGTACTGCTGTTGCAGTAGGTCAATAAAGACTTTTTTGGCACTATTCGATCAAAATGGAAACCAGAGTTTCATTATTATGAAACAGCTTATCTACAGATGGAAGTTTACTTAAAATATAAACAAAAACTCATTTACATAGTGATACGAGGTTGGCAGCTCAACACCAATTGCTACAGTGTGCCAAATTAACATAGATTATGAATAAAGACCTCATAAACCTAGTTTCAGAGTAAGACATACATATGTGACAACTCTATATGTTTATTTATTCATAAATGTATTGCTATTCTAGTAATTAACTTCTACTAAATACAGCGTAATTATGTCAGTGACAAAGTCATAAGTGCCAAGAAATATTTTCCCAGTTTATTGAATATATGGTTATCTCCCTTGTATTAACAGCAATCACAAGACTGCACTACATGTAATATTCACAAAATAAAGTGAAAATGAATGTAACGACGTTTGTACACGGCGACAGTTTTACCACTACATATGCTTTGAATGGTTATCATTATTACTTTTCAGTTTCAGATATAGTCGTTTCATTTCTAGACTAGAAGCATTTCTACTGACATCAGTGAGAGTGCATCTCTTTTCTCTTATAGGAAAGTTGGTTATACATCATTAGATGTATACCTGACTTTCCTAAATAAAATTATGAAATATATAACGGAACGCTGAACTCCAGACTATCATCTTATACAACATTTATTCAGTTGGTAAATATATACATCTTTAGTTCTTGTTGTTACAGCTTCTGTGTGTATGAGTATAGTTGTTGGGACGTTGTTCTGTAGTTGTAAGCGAGCTGTCGAGCGTAAGTCCGAAAGATGTAGAGAGACAGCAAAAACACGTCCATGCTATATTGCTGGCCAGCAAGAAAGAGAAAGATTAAAGCGGGAACGCTTGGCTGTTTAATTCCACGCATGCGTGAGACCACGCATGCGCACGGCGTTACTACAGAGCTCTCTTGCCAGTGCGAGAAACGCACGATAAATGAAATCTGTTAGAACGCCTGAGGCAGGATGGCCACTGAAAACCACCCACAAGATGTAGCACAAAACACACACAAAGAAAAATGAAAGAAATGAAATGTACACTCGTGTGATACATGCATGCAATGTACAAATGAAAGAAAAACATGCAATATGGGCAGTAAATGCCACCTAGTAAAAAAACAAATGAGACAATGAGAAAACAAATCGTGATGACAACTGTCCAGGAAACTGGAATCACGGAATGTGAAAGTCTGAGTGTTTGTTTTTACTGAAAGGAAAGAAAATGTATGAGTGCACAAGTGTGTGTGTGAGAAAAAAAAAACACAAACATAGTAAAAGTGTCTGTAGAGACAAAAAATCCAGTTCGTACAAGAGTCCCACAAGGAGATAGAATGTCCGTACTCAGGAAGTCGTGGTCGGTGAGCAGAGCTGTAGATGAGCATCAGATGCTAGTTGTGACCGTTTACCTGTTACGGAATATTCTATGAAAGTTTACACAAGGAAAATTTGGTCTGTTGATCGTGAGTGGAAAACATCCACTCTAACAGAGTCGACAAAACCGAGTGTGTTGATATGGTGTGTCCCTGGTGGTGGGGTTGTTGGCGCACGACATTGTGGTAGACAGTACATTGATGAAGACGTCGGCGCAGGAACTGCTATAGCTGTGTTCTGTACGTGTGGTGGTAATGGGTCAGTTGAAACTTGGCGACTTCGGGGGGAATGCTTGTAGTTGGTAGTAGTAATTGTTGTCGTCACAGTGGTAATCTTGGTTGAACAAAGCTGGTGGCGAAAAGGCTGTTTGGTGATGAGTGTTTGAAGAGGTGCGCTTTTACAGACAATCGACAGACAAAATCTCTGTACGGCCATTAGCGAAAACCTCGAAGAAAAATTTTCTTAACTCAAGATGAAAGAACGACCGTGCGAACTCAAAAAGGAGAAATGGTGACGAATGGAATAACAGAGGACTCCTTTTATTTAAACGTGTCACACGGTCGAACACCAAAATATATATCAAAGATGATATACAGGTAATTACGTTATACTACGAACATTAGTGAATTCGTAAATACCAGTAATGAGACGATAGAAAAGACAACCGTATGAAATGATTAACAAGAGTTATTGTGTGGCATAAAAAATGTATGTGCATGTGAGAGTGTGAAATGCGACATATAAGAACATAATAAAAAACAGGCCGTCTATATGTATGTGAGATATCACAGCAGAAAGAAAGTCAGTACACGAGAGTTTTATACCAAGTATTTTTTTTTTTGAGTACACAATTGGAAAGTCGCAGGCTGTAATTCTTGTCTGTTTTATCGTGAGTGGAAACATCCACTCTAACAGAGGCGAGAATAAAAACCGCGCTTGTTGAGTCGTGTTGACTATGGTTGGTGATGTTGGTAATACGTAGTTCAGTCTCCATGGCCGTATTTGTTCTTTAGTCGGGTTCACCAGTTATAAGTTGGTAGTCCAGAGTCCATGCTGCGTTTGTTTCTTCGTCAAATCACCACTTTATAAGAAAGTGGGTTATTTCAGGTCAGCGGGCTGCGTGATCGAATCACGTCGGGGGTCACCAGTATAGGAAAGTTGGTTATACATCATTAGATGTATACCTGACTTTCCTAAATAAAATTATGAAATATATAACGGAACGCTGAACTCCAGACTATCAACTTATACAACATTTATTCAGTTGGTAAATATATACATCTTTAGTTCTTGTTGTTACAGCTTCTGTGTGTTGGGACGTTGTTCTGTAGTTGTAAGCGAGCTGTCGAGCGTAAGTCCGGAAGATGTAGAGAGACAGCAAAAACACGTCCATGCTATATTGCTGGCCAGCAAGAAAGAGAAAGATTAAAGCGGGAACGCTTGGCTGTTTAAATCCACGCATGCGCACGGCGTTACTACACTCTCATAGATGGTTTTTGTGTAATAATTTTGGTGAATTTAGCAGATCCATTGACTTGTGAATATGTACAATTCTGAAACTAATAATATATTTATAAATAATATATATAAAGAAAACAAGTAAAAGATATATATATATATATCCTGTTGCTTAGTTTGATATATCATCATCATCATCATCATCATAATCATCGTTTAACGTCCGCTTTCCATGGGTTGGACGATTTGACTGAGGACTGGTGAAACCGGATGGCAACACCAGGCTCCAATCTAATTTGGCAGAGTTTCTACAGCTGGATGCCCTTCCTAACGCCAACCACTCAGAGAGTGTAGTGGGTGCTTTTGCATGTCACCTGCACGAAGGCCAGTCAGGCGGTACTGGCAACGGCCACGTTCAAAATGGTGTCTTTTATGTGCCACCCACACAAGAGCCAGTCCAGGGGCACTGGCAACGATCTCGCTCGAAAATCCTACGAAGGCCAGTCAGGCGGTACTGGCAACGGCCACGCTCAAAATGGTGCATCTTATGTGCCACCCGCACAAGTGCCAGTCCAGGGGCACTGGCAATGATCTCACTTGGCTTGCCGGGTCTTCTCACGCACAGCACATTTCCAAAGGTCTCGGTCAGTAGTCATCGCCTCGGTGAGGCCTAATGTTCGAAGGTCTTGCCTCACCACCTCAGCCCAGGTCTTCCTGGGCCTACCTTTTCCACGGGTTCCCTCAACTGTTAGGGTGTGGCACTTTTTCACGCAGCTATCCTCATCCATTCTCACCACATGTCCATACCAGCGCAATTGTCTCTCTTGCACACCACAACTGATGCTTCTTATGTTCAGCTTTTCTCTCAAGATACTTAGACTCTGACGGGTATGCACACTGACATTACACATCCAACGGAGCATACTGGCTTCATTCCTTGCAAGCTTACGCATGTCCTCAGCAGTTACAGCCCATGTTTCACTGCCATGTAGCATGGCTGTTCGTACACATGCGTCATACAGTCTGCCTTTTACTCTGAGTGAGAGTCCCTTTGTCGCCAGCAGAGGTAAGAGCTCTCTAAACTTTGCCCTAAGAATTCTCAGTCATCCAAACCACCACAATCAACAGGCGTGAAAACAGGTTTTCTTTGTCCTGTCAAAAAGTGACCTATGCTAGTTGTGTGGTGCTGTCATCAAATTTGATTTCGATTTCGATTTCACTTGCCTGAACAGGTCTTCACAAGCAGAGTTTAGTGTCCAATGAAGGAAAGGTACACATAAGTGGGCTGGTTACACCCCTGGCATAGGCCACAGGTTATGGTCTCACTTGGCTTGCTGGGTCTTCTCAAGCACAGCATATTTCCAAAGGTCTTGGTCACTAGTCATTGTCTCAGTAAGGCCTAATTTTCGAAGGTTGTGCTTCACCACCTCATCTCAGGTCTTCCTGGGTCTATAGGCAGTATTAAATTAATAACTAAGAACTAATTCAACTTAAACAAATTAGCATGAAAAGCAACCAGCTACTGCTGATGATAATGGTTTCAAATTTTGGCACAGAGCCAGCAGTTTTTGAGGGGAGGGGGAAGTTGATTACTTTGACCTCAGTACTTGACTGGTACTTTATTGACGCTGAAAGGATAAAAGGCAAAGTTAACCTTGGCAGAATTTGAATCCAGAACAAATACCAAAGGACATTTTTATATCCAACAAACCTGCTCAATTAGAGTTGAGAGGGTAGCCACATAAGAATAACAATCAATATTGTTTCTTCAGAACCAGTTCTGCCAACTGGAAACCTTCACTCTTACATTACACTCTAGTATTTTCTTACTCATAAGATGCGGCTCTGGACATTTTATCTTTGATCTTTCACTTGTTTCAGTTATTAGACTGTGGCCATGTTGTGGCACCACCTTGAAGAATTTTTAGTTGAATGAATTGTACTTTTATTTAAGCCTGGTACTTATTCTATCAACCTTTTTTCCTGAGCCGCTAAGTTATGGGGATGTAAACATACCAACACCAGTTGTGAAGTAGTGGTGGTGAACAAACACAGACACAATGACACACACACATACGGTGAGCATCTTTTAGTTTCCATTTACCAAATCTACTCATGGAGCTTTGGTCAAGCCAAGGCTATAGTAGAAGACACTTGCCCAAGATGTCACACAGTGAGACTGATTCTGGAATCACGTGGCTGGGAAGCAAGCTTCAAACAACACAGCTATGCCTGCACCTATAAAAGTGAGATGCTTACAGCACCTAGGTTTCCAAATTGGTCACCCATCTATGTACTAACTTGGCTTGATGTTGCTTAACTATGGTGATTGTATGAAAACCAGTGCATTGAGCTTGATATGGCTGTAAACCTTTCTAGCGAAGCAGTGTCACCCAATACTCATTAATTGTAGACTATTGTTCCTTATAGACAGCCTTTCACTTCCTGGGACCACTTTCCAATAACTAATTCTCTATAAAATAATCACTTTGGAAACATGAAACCATCAACACAGTTGACATGACTAACACATCACATACTGTACTTGATAAGGCAAACTTTCATATTGAAACATCCCACCTTTTCCAGTATTTCTGTGTCCAGTGAAAAAAAAACTTCCATTTTGATACCTGATTAAGATGAATATCTTAAGTATCTTGACATGGGCAAAGTCTATATCTCAGATGGATATAGTAGGAATTTAATATGAGCATCCATGCGCGTGCACGCGCGCACACACATGTAATTAAAAAAGTGCAAAGGTGGAATTATTCCATTCAGTATCATGTTTACTATAGAGATTATGTAACAAATTAAACTTTATACTTCTATATTTAACTGTGCGTATATATATTCCTTATTTTTGCCTCTGGTGTCTTCTGCCTTTCTATTAGGTATGTTTGCCTGGGAATTTACTTAAAATGAAAAACAAAAATCGTATGCAACAGATAAGTCGTCTTTATAACATATTTCTATGTACCAGACCATTTGCTGTTATTTTTAGCATAACGAGTTTTCTGGTCAGTGTTTCATTTGCTTCAGTAGAATTCTACAGATGCACAAAACGGAGAAAATGAAACAAATACGAACGACTTGTTCCGAAACACCCCCGAGTGGGGAACAATTCTCAAAAATAAACCCCAATTTTTTCCCCACCCCAAATTCCGGATCTTTTTGGTACCGAAACACTTTCAAATTTCGAATACTTGTATATTTTGTGTTATAGAACAGATAAAAATTTTGTATTCGAAGCTATTTCATGTAAAAAATTGTCGTATTTCGGTAATTTCAACCAATCACTGATGTCTATTGAGGTGAAAACAATTACGATGTGGAATGTAAACAACGGTGTCAGGGGATCTTTTCCCTTGAATAAAATTAGTGCCGTTGTTTGTCAGCAAAAACTATCCGTTGTCAATAACAACTATCAGCGGTATATATTTCGTTTGTCACTGTTATTTATGACATCGTTCGTGCGTTTGTACTGGTTTTAGGGTTAGGGTTCGGGTTTTAGAGTTAGGGTTAGTTTTAAGATTACGGTTAGGGTTATGATTATTTTTGCCATAACCTCATTCATAACCCTAACCCCAACCCTAAAACCCGAACCCTAAACCCTTACTAGGGAATAATGATATAATTAAACAGGGAATAACACCGGTAAAAATTATTGTTTATAAAAAGAGTAGTGACTGTATTCAGCTGAATAGACGTCAGTGATTGGTTGAAATTACAGAAATACGACAACTTTAACATGAAATAATTTATTAAGAAGTAATTTTTGTTAAGAAGGCTAAGAGAAAAAGATGTTTTATATGACACATTCTACCAGTATCCCAAGTTTGAAAGTGTTTCGTTAAGAAAACAAGTGTTGCCCGTCAAACCAAAAAAATCACAAATTCCTATGTCCTCGGAATCTACATAGTCTGAGGTATATTTGTAGAGAATTTCATTAAAAAGTATCCATTTTCTTGACAGTTGAGACGAATTAAAGCGGACTCCGGTGAATTTTCCGAAATTCCCCACCCCTAAAACACTTCCTTCCCCATAAAGTCTGTATATTCGGAATCTACATGATATAACACATATTCGTAGAAAATGTTATAGGAAAGTTGGTTATACATCATTAGATGTATACCTGACTTTCCTATATAATATTAAGAAATTAAACGGAACGCTGAACTCCAGACTATCAACTTAAACAACATTTATTCAGGTGGTAAATATATACATCTTTAGCTCTTGTTGTTACAGCTTCTATGTGTGTGAGCATAGTTGTTGGGACGTTGTTATGTAGATGTGAGCGAGCTGTCGAGTGTAAGTCCGAAAGATGGAGAGTGACAGCTATACACGTAAAGAGACTGTCTCCAGGTTGGAATGTCAGAGACACTGCTTGACACGTCCATGCTCTATTGCTGGCCAGCAAGAAAGAGAATGAATTGAGCGGGAACGCTTGGTTGTTTAATTCTACGCATGCGTGAGACTACGCATGTGCACGGCGTTACTACAGGGCTCCCTTGCCAGTGCGAGAAACGCACGATAATATGAAATCTGTTAGAACGCCTGAGGCAGGATGGCCACTGAAAACCACCCACAAGATGTAGCACAAAACACACACAAAGAAAAATGAAAGAAATGAATGTGCACTCTTGAGAACATGCATGCAATGTACAAATGAAAGAAAGTGTGTGAGTGCACAAGTGTGTGTGAGAAAAAACACAGAATATAGTAAAAGTGTCTGTAGAGAAAAAATCCAGTTCGTACAAGAGTCCCACAAGGAGATAGAATGTTCGTACTCAGGAAGTCGAGGTCAGTTGTGACGGGTTACCTGGTACGGAATATTCTATGAAAGTTACACAAGGAAAATTTGGTCTGTTGATCGTGAGTGGAAACATCCACTCTAATAGAGTCGACAAAACCGAGTGTGTTGATATGGTGTGTCCCTGGTGGTGGGGTTGTTGGCGCACGACATTGTGGTAGACAGTACATTGATGGTAAAGACGTCGGCGCAGGAACTGTAATATAGCTGTGTTCTGTATGTGTGGTGGTAATGATGTTGACAGTGGTAATGATCTGTTGAAACTTGGCGACGTCAGGGGGAATGCTTGTAGTTGGTAATAGTAATTGTTGTCGTCATGGTGGTAATCTTGGTTGAACGAAGCTGGTGGCGAAAAGGTCACTCGGTGATGGTGTTTGAAGAGGTGCGCTTTTTACAGACGATCGACAGACAAATCTCTGTACGGCCATTAGCGAAAACCTCGAAGAAAAATTTTCTTAGCCCAAGATGAAAGAATGACCGTGCGAACTCAAAAAGGAGAAATGGTGACGAATGGAATAACAGAGGACTCCTTTTATTTAAACGTGTCACACGGTCGAACACAAAATATATATCAATGATGATATACAAATAATGTTATACTTCGATAACATAGATTTCGTAAATACCAGTAATGAGACGATAGAAAAGACAACCGTATGAAATGAAT
Source organism: Octopus bimaculoides (assembly GCF_046866305.1). NCBI lineage: Eukaryota > Metazoa > Mollusca > Cephalopoda > Octopoda > Octopodidae > Octopus > Octopus bimaculoides. The sequence goes on along the minus strand of NC_142947.1, from coordinate 29,959,762 downwards.
AACAAGAGTTATTGTGTGGCATAAAAGATGTATAGGAAAGTTGGTTATACATCATTAGACGTATACCTGACTTTCCTATATAAAATTAGAGAATCTAAACGGAACGCTTAACTCCGGACTATCAACTTAAATAACATTTATTTCGGTGGTAAATATATACATCTTTAGCTCTTGTTGTTACAGCTTCTAATTGTGTGAGCATAGTTGTTGGGACGTTGTTCTGTAGGTGTAAGCGAGCTGTCGAGCGTAAGTCCGAAAGATGGAGAGTGACAGCTAAACACGTAAAGAGACTGTCTCCAGAGTTGGGTGTTGGAGACACTGCTTGACACGTCCATGCTCTATTGCTGGCCAGCAAGAAAGAGAATGAATTGAGCGGGAACGCTTGCTTGTTTAATTTCACACATGCGTGAGACTACGCATGTGCACAGCGTTACTACAGGGCTCCCTTGCCAGTGCGAGAAACGCACGATAATATAAAATCTGTTAGAACGCCTGAGGCAGGATGCCCACTGAAAACCACCAAGATGTAGCACAAAACACACACAAAGAAAAATGAAAGAAATGAATGTGTACTCGTGAGAACATGCATGCAATGTATAAATGAAAGAAAGTGTGTGAGTGCACAAGTGTGTGTGAGAAAAAACACAGAACATAGTAAAAGTGTCTGTAGAGACAAAAAATCCAGTTCGTATAAGAGTTACACAAGTTGATTTTGAATGTCCGTACTCAGGAAGTTGTGGTCAAGGAGCAGAGCTATAGTTGAGCGTCGGAACGCTAGTTGTGACCGGTTACCCGGTACGGAATATTCAATTCGGCTAGCTCTTACTGTTGTGCGTGAGTGGAAACATCCACTCTAACAGAGTCGATAAAACCGAGTGTGTTGATCTGGTGTGTCCCTGGTGGTGGGGTTGTTGGCGCACGACGTTGTGATAGACAGTACATTGATGGTAAAGACGTCGGCGCAGGAACTGTAATATAGCTGTGTTCTGTATGTGTGGTGGTAATGATGTTGACAGTGGTAATGGGTCAGTTGAAACTTGGCGACGTCAGGGGGAATGCTTGTAGTTGGTAGTAGTAATTGTTGTCGTCATGGTGGTAATCTTGGTTGAACGAAGCTGGTGGCGAAAAGGCTGTTTGGTGATGAATGTTTGAAGAGGTACGCTTTTACAGACAGTCGACAGACAAATCTCTGTACGGCCATTAGCGAAAACCTCGAAGAAATATTTTCTTAACCCAAGATGAAAGAACGACCGTGCGAACTCAAAAAGGAGAAATGGTGACGAATGGAATAACAGAGGACTCCTTTTATTTAAACGTGTCACACGGTCGAACACCAAAATATATATCAAAGATGATATACAAGTAATTATGTTATACTACGAACATTAGTGAATTCGTAAATACCAGTAATGAGACGATAGAAAAGACAACCATATGAAATGAATAACAAGAGTTATTGTGTGGCATAAAAGATGTATGTGTATGTGAGTGTGTGAATGCGACATATAAGAACATAATAAAAAACAGGCCGTCTATATGTATGTGAAATATCACAGCAGAAAGAAAGTCAGAACACGTGAGAGATTTATACCAAGTTTTTTGAGTACACAATAGGAAATATCGCAGGCTGTAATTCTTGTCTGTTTATCGTGAGTGGAAACATCCACTCTAACAAAGGCGAGAATAAAAACCGCGCTTGTTGAGTCGTGTTGACTATGATTGGAGATGTTGGTAATACGTAGTTCAGTCTCCATGGCCGTATTTGTTCTTTAGTCGGGTTCACCAGTTATAAGTTGGTAGTCCAGAGTCCATGCTGCGTTTGTTTCTTCGTCGAATCACCACTTTATAAGAAAGTGGGTTATTGCAGCTCAGCGGAATGTCAGAGACACTGCTTGACACGTCCATGCTCTATTGCTGGCCAGCAAGAAAGAGAATGAATTGAGCGGGCACGCTTGCTTGTTTAATTCCATGCATGCGTGAGACTACGCATGCGCACGGCGTTACTACAATTTCATTAAAAAATATCTATTTTTCTGACAGTTATGATCATCCAAAGTCGGTGGGGCAGAAATCTATAGTTATGCCTTTCAAGTTTCGTTTTGTATATATATATATGCAACGTGTGTCAGTATGTTAGTGTGCTATCCTTCCAATTTTTTTTTCCTTTATTAAATTCCGATATAATTGTAATCTACTCCTATGAGGAAACAAAGCCGAATCGTGTAAATTTTCCGAAACCCCTTTTCACACTCACGGAAAATTCTTTTTCCTAAATTCCGATATAATAGTAATTTACATCATCTGAAGCGCATTTGTAAAAAATTTCATTAAAAGATATTCAATTTTCTGAAAGTTATGAGGAAACAAAATCGGGGCGGGACATTCACGTGTAGGTATCCGCAGTATTTGTTTCAAGTTCAGCTTTGATTGATTAGATCTACGGTCAATGAGCTAACAGTTACCGTCTTTTTTCTCCCCAGACAATGACTCTCTAGTCAATGTAAGTAATTGTCTAATGATGTTATTCTAGTAATTGTCTAATAATATTCTGCTAACCAGTTAGGGTGGAATTTTGGTTTAAGGACTCCATATAACACCTTATAACTTAACAAAAAAAAATCTTTGGAATTTTCAGAGAATGTTTGCAAATTTGAGTTCTACACACGGGAATTCATATGATTAGGAAAAAAAAAATGTGTGTAAGATTTATGCGCGATTTAGCTGTTATTTTTTAGCACATCCCACGACCACCGGATACCGTCCCCATTTCTTACTACTCTGACATGTATTGTTTTTTTTTTTCAATATTTTCTCCCCATAAACATATTTAATGGAATGATGATGCACCGAAGGGAATGTAAGCAAAAAATTCGAAAAAAGAGTTGAACTTTTAGGATTTATGGGGGAGAGTTGAAAATTAAAAAAAAAATTTTTTTTTCATAATTGTATGAATTCCCATGTGTAGAACACAAATTCGTAAAAATGTTCTGAAAGTTCCAAACAGTTAAAAAAGTAATGCGGGGTTATATGTGGTGCTTAAACCAGAATTCCGCTTCAGAATATCATAATTCCTAGCAATTCAAAATATGAGTGATGACATTTCTTTCATTTATTATTTATATGAAAATATCTACAGTATTTTTTCTTTCGGATATTGAATATAGACAACAAAGTGTCGTCTCTCTTACGCATTTTTTATTACGTTATTGTAAGTGTATTTAACTGAAAGGATAAAGTCAACCATCTGAAAAGGGAAAGTGAAATCTGAATTTTCCAGAATCTGTTGAACTCTTTTGCTGAATAAGTTAATTACGGTGTGCGGTAATTACGCCGAGCACCAGCAGCAGCACATAACAAGGAAGTGGAGTAAACCACACTCTCGTCACATTCACAATCAACTTGGAAGTAAGCAACATTCGATGTAACATTTCATTTTAATAGGTATCGTATAGTTTATCGTTATTTCCTTCATGTGATTATTTATTATTTTCTGTTTATATTTGGAAAATATTCATTCATATATAATACATTTGTTATTGAAATTTCGATTACGAATAGAGTCTATTTTCGCAATTTAGTTTTCCGTCTGCATTTCATTTTTAAATTTCACAAATTCTATGAAAGTTATTAACTTAGTAGATTGGTCAGAAATGTTCAGCTTTATAGTGGAAACGGCGTAGTGTTGTTCATGTGTTTCCCCTCAAACGAACAGTGATTAAAGTACTGTTAGAATGTGTTTAATATTCTTATGGTTTTATTCGGGAATCAAAATAATCGCAGACTCGATTAGTCACTCCCTACCGTAAAGAAACAACCCAACAACATTTATATCACTATTATCTTATTTAATATAACCAATGAATATTATAATTTCTTTCTCATCAAGAATACCTCATAAGAATATACTAGATTTTAGCATACACCTTTTGTTCACGTTCACGTTTTAAACCTCCAAGGTCTCTGTCGGTGGGATCGTACTTAATCATAGACCAGAAACCACAGTTTATGGAAAGAAATGTATTTTAGATACAAACTGTCATTAGTAAGTATTTAGTTGTGAAGATTGTGTTGTTTTTGTCTCAGATGTGTTGATGTTGAGCAGAGTTACCAAAGACTTTCCAGCTGTGTGAATTTCGTCTTTTTATGCCAGTAACTACATTGTTCAACATGGTCTTCGAAAATAGCAGGATGTAAATTTGGCGAATATTTGGTTGGTATTTCTAAATATTCGAGCGACTACCCAGATTCCCACGTTGACAAAAATTGCGATTAAAGAATGATTTTTCTTTTTACGTCAAGTGTTTACTGTAGTGTTTACCAGTTCTGGTGTACGTCATTTTTATGTCTCCCAAATTCCTATGATCTAATGTTAGTGCATCCAGCATATATCCTTAATTAATAAGAATGATATATGTATATTAACTAATTTCTGCGTGATATTTTCTACAAACATATGCTGCCATAGTCATGAAATGTTTCTAGTATTGTGAGCCTTACGTTTTGGCTTGTCTTTTGCCACATAGACATTATATGGCTAGCGGTAGTTGCGATTAAGTCCACATAATTCAATTGATGATTTACAGTTCCCTATATATCCATACCGGGTGGGTTTATAAATTTTTATATAACTCCTTCATATTACTTCTACACTCCAGCCTGGATGAATACATTCTTCAATGGTGCACTTAAGTAAGCTCACTTCTGTATGGTACCTCAACTAATAACCCTTCACTTATTGCAGACTACTCCTTTTTTACTCATCCAACATGGTGCATTTTTCTATCTCAGCAACATTTTCACTAATGTAGTTGAGCTAGTAATCAGATGCTGCAATGTTGCCTGTTTCAGATAGGACTGCCATCTATGGACCGTGCTACCTTTCGGTTATTTTTTTTTTGAGGGAGGGGGGTGTCTTTTTTTTCTACAGAAACCTACCTTTTCGATTGCGGAGATTCCATCGGCATTTCGAAATTAAAATTTTGAAAACGGGTTTTGGGGTTTTTCAAAATCTTCAATTCTAAGTACGCTCCAACCGGAAAGTCCGACAATTTAGAAACAACAGCCAAACCGAAGATCCACTTTCTAAATACGAATTACCAAAAAAGAAAAAAAAATTAAATGTCATCTTGTGTGTGTGTGCAAAAAAAGTAATTAATTCCAAAAGACCCTCAACCACATCATGTTCACTTTCTGTCACAGATGCGCTGGCGGAGGGGAGGGGAGGGGTGTTTATTTATTTTTAAAAAATTGAAATTTTCCAAAATTATTTTCCAAAATCATAATCTCCGTATTTTTCTTCGTATTTCGCCGCCCACATTTTTTTTAAAAAAGTGAAAAATTGGGGGTGTAGGTGGGTAGGGGAATAAAAAATTTTGAAATGCCGATGGTTTTGCAGATTCGGACTCTCCGCAGTCGAAAAATTGGGTTTCTGTAGAAAAAATAAACACAACAAAAGAAACCGGAAGGGAGTGCGCTCCATGTCCTTTACCTCCGCCCATCTATGATATAGCCCACATCTAATTCATGACAGTTCCTCTTTTGCTCACTTTAAAAAGATGGTATACATTTGGTTTGCGAGTTTCAAGAATGTATCACAAAGATGATTTTGTTGTTGAGCTCTCTTACCGAGCAGACCTGTGGTCATTGTTATTTCCAGCCTTGATTATTTCGTATTTTTTTGTATGTCCAGGGAGCCCAAGACCATTTCCTCGACTTGTATGTTTATAAGAATGTAGGTATGAATCGAAAGCAATTTGGCTGCTATTTCTAGTAAGCCGAAGTTCTGTCCTTAGTTTGTTGATGAAATGAATAGATTAGAAAGAGGTAGAGAAAAAGAAAAATGGTGAAGATTAAGGAAAAGGTATAAGAAAATAAATTACAAAAATAATTTTCCTAACTGAAATTATTAAAAATAGTAAGTTCTTCTTCTTAGAAGTGGGGCACAAAGCGAATGTTCTATTTTATGTTTGATCACATTCAAGGACACTTGATAATATTTTGTCAACTGAATCTTTTGTCTTAGGAGTTAAGAACGATAACCTAACTCATTCATACGAGAGGAAATTAAGTACCAGCACTGAGTCCTATGATCGATTGAGTCGGGATTAGGCTATTACCGGTATTTAACCTAACACCTTCTTTGTATTTAGTATTTGAGCTAGGTACGGCTTTAATTTTTAATTCATAAAGGAAACTGAAAGACGTTTTTTCGATCTACGTAAAAAAAATCAGTACCTTTGTCGATTACTCCAATGGACAGCTATTTGACCTATTTGGACGTTAGTTATTGTACTTAGTCCTCAACATCTCTGGAAACGGCCAAAGTAGCTGTTAAGAAGCGCCAGATTTATGGTAGATAACAAAAAATGCTATGTTTAATATAAAGAGAAACATTTTAAGGAGCACACCCTGTTCTTAGAGACGAAAGATTTTTGAATATTTACATCTATACTAGATTTCGATCGATTTGATCTCCGATCATCATCGGAGGTCTAATTGCCAGATATGTACAATGGATACGATTCGATCTGAGAGTGTAATAAACATCTGATCCATGAGACTACCACTGCATGTACACGTAACTCGTCTCTAACTGTTTGAAATTAAGTAATGTTTGTACGTGAGGTGGAGTAGAGTAGCCGAGAAAACAATGATATAACACTTAAGATATTTTAACATTATGAAACTCCAGCACTTAACAGCTACTTTGGTTTTTTCCCAGAGATGTTGAGGACTAAGTACAATAACTAATGTTCAAATAGGTCAAATAGCTGTCCATTGGAGTAATCGACAAAGGTACCGATATTAGAGAATATCAACTTTAAGACTTTTTTTACGTAGATCGAAAAAACGTCTTTCGGTATCCTTTCTAAATTAAAGATTAAAGCCATATCTAGCTCAAATACTAATACGAAGAAGGTGTTAGGGTAAATACCGGTAATAGCCTAATCCCGACTCGATCGATCATAGGACTGACTCCGTTACTTGTGCTGGTACTTAATTTCCTCTGGCATGAATGAGTTAGGTTATCTTTCTTCTTGCGATATTTATTTGACAACTCACGAAATAAAAATCATCTGATAATTTGGGAGAGTACTTTTAGTCTTTTCATAAAGTAGATCACCGTACTTCTTCGGAATCCCCCCACCTACTCTAACTTTTGAACCAGTAGTTAAAAAAAAAATTGTTTTTCAGATTCATGTTTTCGATATCGGAGATTACGATTTAGCAAAAAAAAAAAATTAATTTCAATGTTTTTAAAAAGTTATAGATAATTTTCACCCAACCAGGAAACAGGATTTGGAAGCTGTCATTTTGGGAAAGACTCCTCCCCACCATTTTTTCCTAGATTTGTTTATTTTTGTAATTTTTTTTTGCCAAAAATCCCCGTTTTCGGATACGGAAGTTCCGGAAAATTGCCAAAAATCGGCTTTGGGAAATCTTTCCCCCTCCCTTTCTCCCCAGCTTCTTCAATTTTGACTTTTTTCCCAACGCTAACCCTAATCCTAACACCCTAACCCTAAAACCGTAACCGTAAGTACAGAAATGTTTTGAAATTTTTATCCGAATCATGATGTCTGTATTTTCCCGCATATTTAGAAAAAAAAAAAAAAAAAAGATTTTACAAAGATTTTTGAAATTTTTTTCAGAATCATAATTTCCGTATTTTTCCGCACATTAAAAAAAAAAAAAAAAATTCTGAAAACTTGCGATATTTAGGACTTGTACCGTAAGATCGCCAAATTTTTTTTAAGGGTGGTTTTTTTTGGTGGTGGTGGGGCGGAAGTCTTGCCTCATTTTGTGCGTGACAACACGGCTTGTCAACTGTAAACAAAGCAAATAAATTGGGTGGTTGGGGTGGGGGAGTAATTGAAATTAAAAAAAAATTGGGGTGGGGGCATAGCTACAGATTTCTGCCTCCACATCGACTTTGGATGATCAATAACTTTCAGAAAAATGGATATTTTTTAATGAAATTTTCTACGTTATGTGTTATATCGTGTAGATTCCGAATATACAAAACTTTTGGGGGAAAGTGTTTTAGGAGGGGAGGGGGTGGGAATTTCGGAAAATTCACCGGCCTCCACTTCAATTCGTCTTAACTTTCAAGAAAATGGATATTTTTAAATGAAATTCTTTACAAATATACCTCGGACTATGTAGATTCCAAGAACATAGGAATTCTGGGGGAAAACAATTGGGGGTTATTTTTGAGAACTGTTCCCTACTCGGGTGTGTTTCGGAACAAGTCTTCCATATTTGTTTCGTTTTCTCCGTTTTGTGCATTTGTGCATCCGTAGATTTCTACCACACACACTCTCTCTCTCTCTCTCTCTCTCTCTCTCTCTCTCTCTCTCTCTCTCTCTCTCTCTCTCACACACACACATATGTAATTAAAAAACACCCTCGAGTGGGGAACGGTTCTCAAAAATAACCCCCAGTTGTTTTCCCCAAAATTCCTATGTTCTCGGAATCTACATAGTCCGAGGTATACTTGTAGAGAATTTCATTTAAAAATATCCATTTTCTTGAAAGTTAAGACAAATTGAAGTGGATTCCGGTGAATTTTCTGAAATTCCCCACCCCACCCCCTCCTAAAACACTTTCCTCCACAAGTTTTATAGATTCGAAATCTACACGATATAGCATATATTCGTAGACAATTTCATTAAAAAATATCCATTTTTCTGAAAGTTATGATCATCCAAAGTCGGTGGGTGGATGGGGGTGGGGGCAGAAATCCGTAGTTATGCCTTTTTTTTTTTTGCTAAATTATTGTAATCTCCGATATCAAAAACATGTGAATCTGAAAAAAATTTCCTTTTTACATTACTGGCTCAAAAGTTTGGGTTGGGGGAATTCCAAAGAAGTGCCTAGATCACTCCCTCTTAAAGCTCTGACATTAAAATGTGTAGTAGTAATAGTAGTAGTGCTTTTTCCGAATGGACCCTCGCCTCCATTTGTGTGCTAACGTGCGCACACACACACCCACATAAGGAGAAGGGCTCACATTTTGGTTCTAAAAGTGTCATTGTTATTGTCCAGTCCTGATTGAGCAGACCTATAATCGAAGGTATCCCAGCTGTGTTGATCCTGTCTTTTATTCAGATACAATTAACTTGGGGCCACCTTATCTGATAAATCTATCGGTGGCTCTTCTAGTATCTGGTGTTTTATCTGGTGTAGAGCTGACGTTTCCAACAGCTGTGCTGCTATACACTTGTGTGCTACGTATGGTCCACGTGTGTTCCATGAGTTTGAGGCAAATTATTTGAGAAAATCTAAGTTTGTAATGCATTGTATTGCATCTATGCATTCTTTTGCAGCCAGGTGCAATGCATGCGCCCATCCCTGTTTTGGAACAATTTCAACCCTTTTTTTAATAATTTTAAAAAAGCTGATGTGCATATTTTCGGCACCTCTTTCAGTCAACAGAAAAAGTTGGAAATCGCACATAACTAGGTCAGTGCTTATCTTCACTTTTCCAAGGTTATATGGTCATGTAGCCTTATATTGGTAACTTTTCTCCCTGGTGTGCAGACAAATGAAGCCTTTGTTGATTTGAGTAGCAAGTTGTTTTATCTTATATTAATCTATTTTTAGCTATTGCTCTCTGATCATTTGAGAGTTTAAGTGTTTAGCCACTAACTAGACAGAGTAATCTGTCATTTTGGTTAGTTATCGGATACTCAATTGTGATGTGTATAGAAACATATGGAGGTTATGTTTTGTTTTATTTTATGAAAAAGTTTGGAGATAGTGAAAGAGAAAACCAGAAACATCATTTAGTCTTTGATACCAACTCACTTGAAGCCATACATATTTTATAAAGGACTTGTAACGACCGTGCGACCAGGAGATGGTGACGAGGAATGGCTCCTTTAGCGCATTGCACAGTTGACACAAATATAAAACAATGAAATGAGGTTAAATGTGTATAAGTGCCAAAAGGAAAAGAGGGAGACACAACCGGTAAAAAGTTTAAGAGAAACGTTTTATTGAATGTCAACTTATATGTCTGTGTGTGTGTGTGTGTGTGTGTGTGTGTGTGTGTGCAACATAATAAACACAATGATAGACAGGCCGTCATATAAACTGGATGTATGTGTATAAAAACGTGTATGTGTGTGCGAGAAATACAGAGCATAGAAAAGGATGTCAGAAGAAAGTCCAGACACAAGGATGGGAAATACCAGTTCGTATCCAATGGTACACTGTAGTTGAAGTTCTGTATCAAGGGGTTGTGGCGGCAAAGGCAGAGCCGAAGAGACACATATCGTGAGAAATTGAGGCTTTAATGCTGCGGCCGGTTACTTGGTACAGGAGTTCTTGCAGGTTGTATTCACCGTTAACCATGGTGAAGCATTTCACAAACAGTGTAGAGAAAGCTGTGCGAGCATTGCTGGTTGGTGTGTACTTAGAAAAGTTGGTGTAGATGTTGGCGGTGGCGACGAAGGAGTTTGCAGTAAACAGTTGAAACGAAGTGTTGGATCTCCAATGAAGCTGTGTTGTGTCGTATCGTCGCTGGAACTGGCTGTGTGCTCTGTGGTCAGCGGCTGGACCTCAGAAGGTCTGGAGCTGGACTGAATTTCTTTATTTTCCTAATACAAGGATACATGGAGGGGACAAACAAGGACAGACAAGAACATATATGGGTCAGTCAAGCTTTTACAAATGATTTAGTACGAATGGGTTTATACAAATGTGGATGATATGATATAAGTTAAAAATTTACATGATTCTTTTCAGGTTTTGGGTTAGTGCACTAACCTGCTGGTTGATTTCCTTTTGTAAATCTTTTCCTGTTCTTCTATGCCCGGACCGGCTGTGTTAGCATGGCTTCTTGCATACTCATCTTTCTTACGACTTCCTTCCATCTTTTCGCGAACACTCTTTGCGGCAGGCTCCTCCTCTCCAGATGGATCTTGAAAGTAAGATGGGCGGTGAAATAGTTCACCAGCCCTTGTCTGGAGATGAACTGTCCTGTCACAATCCCTTTCACTCGCGTCTTCCATACCGTTTCTTTCAATATGGTTATTACGCAGAGAAATACTGCCTTCTTTTCTTTGGCGAAAGAGGAAGGTGGTACAATCTTTATCATGGACTCAGTCGAGAGCCGTACTCCTTCTGTATCCGACATCAGCTGTTCAGCATAGGCTATCAACTCCCTCAATTCCTCACAGTGTAGGAAAGCATGCGTAACTGTTTCACTGGCTAGCCTCCACCTCGGACACGCGGGGGAGGTGTCATAACCATGCCTTGATAACCTTTCCCGAACTGGTAAGGCTGATCAGTAGCACAGCCAGGTCAAGGATTTCTGGTAGTTATCCAGAAATCTCGACCCGAAGGTCCTCCCGAACAGGCTGGCTAGCTGCCTCTTGTCGAAACCTAGAGTCTCCCCCAGGACATCGTCAGACTTATGCTCTACCAACCCGCTATAAATATCCGCTGTGGTAACCCTGTTGTCAGCATTGCTCACCCGGGAGAAGAGGGAAAGTGCTTGTTTGCACTCCTCTTGCCACTCCCATGTCTTGGATCTCCGCCTGATCCATGCTCCTAAGTCCACAAGGGACTCACACTTTGGAAAGACCTGCTTGGTAAGTGTTGACCACACCTGCTCACCATCCAGGTGGCACCGAAGATGTCTCAGCCCCAGCGCATGCTTGCGCATCATCAGCCAGGGCATCCCTAGCCCACCCTTTAACGGTTTCTGGCAATAGATGGAGCACCTCACAAGTGGAGTTTTCTTTCCCCACAAAAAGTGGAAAAGGATCCGCTCCAGCTTGTTCAGCCACAAACTGGGGCAAGGCATGACGGTTAGGCGGTAGGTTATCACCGATGCTATGAACAACTGCACAACCTCCGCCCTTCCCAACAAGGATAACCTCCTCCCAGACCACTTCTGGGCTATGGCTGTCACCTTGCTCGCCACCTCACTCCAGTTCATCTCCACCTGGAGGTCCGATCCAAACCAGACCCCAAGCATTTTAACCAGGCCCTCCGTCCAGTGCCCAACGACGCTCTCGGGAGGCACCAACTTGTCCCACCAGGTGCCGACTTGCAAGCCGACTCATTTTTCCTGGTTAATTTTAGCTCCTGTCACCGTCTCGTATCCTTTGATGGCGTCTTTTACCTGAGGTAGATGCCCTTCATCAGACACAGTGATGGTGATGTCATCCGCATATGCCGTTACATTTCTCCCATAACAAAGATCATGTGGGTCCACCCCCGTGTCCCTCAACCTCCGCAGCAATGGCTCGGTAAGCCTCACAATCCAATAAAGTCTTGTTCAGCTTCCAGTAGCTAGATCCCTGTCTATGCATCTTATCTATATTCACCCTACACGTCACTAATTTGTGATCTGTGTAGGGTACGTAGGTAAACTGTGGACAACTAAAGCTATGCCTGTCTCTAGTACTTACGACTATCCAGTCTATATAAGACCTGATCGATCCATCGTTTCTTGCCCAAGTCCACACTGGAACTTTCGGATGATCAAGTCTATATCGATTTGCCAGCCTGAAACGCTTCAGCAGATTGATGAGGCATGAGTTCCCCTTTCTATCCTTCGAGTCCACGCTATCCAGGCGTGCATCCAGTATAGCGTTAAAGTTACCTTGTACAACTACTGTCCTTGATGTCACCAGGAAATTCTCCAGGCGTCGAAAGAAGTCAACCCGTTTGTCTGCATTACCAGGTGCGTAGATGCCAACCAGCCTGAAGGCCTTACCACTGTATGTCAGATCCAGAACGACCAACTCTCCTTCTGGGTCCACGAAGATTGTACGTGTCTGCATGACCAGGCTTTTTCGGATCAAGACAGCCACCCCTCTGCTCCATCCCTCTCGGCTAGGAGAAATTATTTTCTCGTAGTCATTCAGAAGAGCCGAGAAGGCCTGCAGCTTGCCCAGCTTGGTCTCTGTAATAACCATCACATCTATACCATGTGACCCGAGGTCGTCAAGAAGGCGCGCCTGCTTCCTCTTCAAGCTCAGGCCACGAACATTCAAACATGCAATGTTTAACATGGCCATTCCAAGTCATAGAAGAAAAGAAAGCCACTTAACATTTTATCTTTCTAGGGGAATGGTTCTCAAGACATTTGAGACCATTCCCCTACTTTCGTCCTTTTCATCCAGAAAGGGTTCAACCGGCGGGTCAAATACTTTTTTGAGGTTCTTAAGGATACAAATGTCTTTGGGGTGGAGTTTGGATACATCATAGTAAAGTGTTCTAGCAATATTTGCTATGATTATCGGGCTCTGTTTATAGTCGTTTCTATATACAGATGAATCTAGATGGGGTCTGTCTAATGGCCCCATCTAGATAGATGTTTTTGGATTTGTAAGCAACCGTTACTAAGTCTTTTGGTTTAGGAATACTTATAGGTATGTCTATGAACGACATTTTCTTTTCCTTCTTTTTCTTTTCTATTTTTCCAGGCTTTGGGACCTTAGTCTTCGGGACCTGTTCCTTATTCGGGGAGTCCATTTTTTTTTTGTCTTTTCCTCGAACATACTTGATAGCCATCTGTGGGTTCTTGCTTTTCTTCCTCACTGTCTGTGATGAATTCCTGAGAGTGACTGCCTCTTGGTTGGATGAACTCCTGCTAACGGCCTCCATGGCCAGGAGTTCACCCTCTTTGGTGGATGTATTCTTGGTTACGGCCTCCATGGCTGGGAGTGCACCTTCTTTCGTTCCTGCAGGGGTTATACTTGTCTCTCTGGCTGCGGGTGCAACCTTTTTTACTTGTAAGTTTTTCTTTGGTTTTTTGGTTGTCAATTTTCCCTCTTGGGGGGTCATCTTCCTTGGAGCGGGGGGGGGGGGTAGAGGTAGACTGGTCTACTTTTTTGTTGTCTGGACACTTTTCTTTTATGTGGCCTTATTTTTACCGCACTTGAAACAGCGTGGCCTTCTGCCTTCCACATGTATAGGAATACTCATCTCCATAACTATTGTTTTGGGCAGTTCTTCTAAATCATTAGTCGTGGCTTGGGCCAGAATCTCGAGTGTCTGGCCCCACCAATTTTGAGGTCCGTCTCTTGTAATCTGTATGATTTTTATTTTATCTTCTCTTTTGAAAAGCAGGGTGGCCATGATCCAGCCTACCTCTGGGGGGATATTTTTAATCTTTATCCGAGATGTCCTACGTCCCAGATATAAAGGTAATAGAAGAATATTGCCACTTTGTAAGGTTCGAGTCAAATACTCCTTTGCCAGCTCTGTCGACTTGAACCTTGCTTCTATCGTGGCAAATTTCGTTCCTCTCGTTAAATATTTAATTTCACGGATAGTAGCGCCGAGATACTTCTCTATAGAGCTCTCCTCCAAGTGTTCAAATCTCTTGGATTCCATGTTTTAAGTTTTGTATACAATTGTTTTTTTGTAGTTCACTTGGTGGCGTAATTTTCGACTCACCATTCTTTTCAGAGATCATGCCAAAAAAAAAGCTTGAATCTCTTCAACTTTTAAATTAATTTGTTCACGGCCGCCAATGGCCGCCGCAAAATTCAGCGGGGACCTTTCTTCCATAGAAGACATTTTCACAATTTTTAAACAATTCCATATAACGGAGCAAAAAATAACAATTTCCAAAATGGAAAAACAGTTCAATATTTCACAATAAACAAAGAATTCCTTCCTCCAAAGGCGGAGGGTCACAGTTCACAAAATGATACCACTAAATATAACAGTGCTTCCATTACGGGAAACCAACAAACACAATAACAGAAATAGCAAGATTTAAGCACTACAACTGACCTTACGGCGAAAGCAATCAAGAACCAAACAGAAGAAAAGTCTGGAGCCAGACTGACAACTGGGAAGGTGGAACAGCCAGCTATTTATAAGATACCATTGACTCAAACAGGGGTTCAGAAAGACTGTCCCACGCGACCTTATCTGAAGGCTGCGATTGGTTGGGTTGCACCCTGGCACAAGATAGAACAAGAGACAAAAATACGCCAATACCAACCAATCAGAGTGGTGGACACAACACGGTCCAAAGATGCGACCGAAGGCTAGCTGTTAACCACTACATCCGCACTCATGTATTTATAACAAAGAGAGAAGTATGCTACAGACTCGTATTTAAATGATAGTTGCCTTTTAATTAATCATTTGAGAGCTCAATTAGTCAACACCAGCATAGTATAGCAATAATGAGACAAGCCAACAAAAGAGCTTCGATGTCCTCTTTCTCAACACGCTAGAAATAGCAACCAAATCCCCATCAAATCACAAACCACCCTCTTAGAAAAGAAAGCATTGAGTAATACGGCCTTGCGTTGCCTGCATATTAGAAAAAAAGATAGGTTGGTCAAGGCTAGAATGTATTTTAATATGTGTGCTTGTTCAGGGCTAACCTGGAGCTAAATAACAAACATGGGAGCTTCTTGAATTACAACAAATAGCAGCTAAATCTACTTCAAATCCACCCTACCATAGCAAAAACAAGAAGGCCACTTTGGATAATTAGGTGCAGGATGCACTGTACTAAAAACAAAAGAAATTCCTCTCAAAAAATCCCCAAATAATAAAAAAAAACCCAAATAGGATGATTTGTTTGACTTCCGTTTTTTTTTTTCACTCCTAGTTGGCTAAGTTTGGATGCAGAATAATTTTGAGACAGGATTTTATAGTCAGTGCAACCAGTCATAATGTCAACAAGGAATGTAAACATCAGTACCACATTGTTCAAACAATGATGAATATGGAATATACAAACATTGGCACACATTCATAAACATGCACGTATATACATACATATATATCAGTGTACATGTGTGTGTGTGTATATACATATATAAAAATATATATGTGTGTGTGTGTGTTGGTGTTTATTTGTATATGTGGATGCACTTGGATATATGTGTGGGTTTGTGTGCGGAAGTATCGGTGTGTATGGCTAGAGATATGTGTTTCGCCTGTGCTTTCAGTTTTTTTTCTCATTTTAACTTTATTTGTATAATTGTATATAGAGTAGAATTACCCTGTCCAACCTCTAATTATTTTACCACTAATGTGTGTGTGAATATTTATCCAGGTATATATATGGGTGTATATATGTGCATATATATATATATATATATATATGTACACACACACATACATGTGTGTGTGTATGTTTATGTATGTACTTGAATGTGTGTATGTATGTATGCTTGTATATGTGTATGAACATATATGCGTATCTGTATGGATGTATTGATATAGCTATATGATCCTGTGGGTGTCTCTCTGTGGAGTGTATGGATTTATATATATATGTGTGTGTGTGTGTGTGTATGTGTGTATGCGAGTATACATGCACATATATATATATATATATATACACACACACACACACATATATATATATACACACACACACACACACACACGTTGTGTGCATACATATATACATGTATGTGTGTGTCTCCATGTGGGCGGGTGTGTCTGTGTCCCCCTAAGTATATATGCGCGTGCATGCATGTGTGTGTGTGTGTTTATCTATGTGTGCATTTCTGTATGTATGTTGTCTTTTACTATTACTACTTGTACCTCTTTCTCAGTGCCAAAACACTCTAAGGTCATAAATTTTAGGTCTCCCCACAACAGACACCTTTAACATCCTCATCCTTTGATTCCTGCCCAATTGTCTAGTTATCTATTTAATAGATTTTTTCACTTTAAGTTGTTGCAGACTAATGTCGCCTTGGCTCTGCTAGTACTGGCTGACATACCACCAGCTTTTTCTGCTCCTTTTTCTTCTTCCTCTACTTCTTCCTTTCCTTTCCTTCTCATTCTTCTCTTTCACCTTCTTCTATTTCTTCTCTTCCTATTTTTATATATCCACCTTCTTGGATTCCCCACCACCACCACATAATTTCTTCCCTATAGACCCATCCTGAATACACATTTAATTTTTTGGATCTATTCCATCTCAATCACAGAATTTTTAATTAATTTTTTTAGACTAAACAGTTTGAAACTTTGAATACTGGTAGAATTTCTCATGTAGAACACGGTTTACTCTGAATGTTTTTGACAATCTCCTATTTCAGAAGTTATTTTGTGTTGCTGTATTTGGGTAATTTCAGCCATTCAATGACGTGTATTCTGTTGAAGAAAGCTACTGCTGTTTGCGATAATAATCGAAGAGGAACAACTTCTGGGTCATCTCTACTAAATGTCACTACTCTGTTCTATTCATTACCTTTATCCTTCCTTCCTTTCTCGTCAGCATCATGCATTCCTTACTCTTTCCCTCCCTTATACACTATCAACTAGCAACCAGTGAATGAACTTATCACTGCCACTACAATTACTGTATTTTCTGGTGTATAAGCCGCTATTTGTTTTGTTTTACCTTCATATTTCGATAATGTTATTTTTAATCTAATAAAGACTTTTATGTTTATTTCTCTATTGCCCACAGGGGTCTAAACACAGAGGGGACAAACAAGGAGAGACAAAGGGATTAAGTCAATTACATCGACCCCAGTGCGTAACTTGTACTTATTTAATCGACCCCAGTGCATAACTGGTACTTATTTAATCGGTCCCAGTGTATAATTGGTTCTTATTTAATCGACCCCAGTGTGTAACTTGTACTTATTTAATCGACCCTGAAAGGATGAAAGGCAAAGTCGACCTTGGCGGAATTTGAACTCGGAATGTAATGGCAGACGAAATACCGCTAAGCATTTCGCCTGGCATGCTAACATTTCTGCCAGCTTGCTGCCTTAATAAAGACTTTTATATTGACGAAATGTGTTTGTTGTTGATTATAGTAAGATAAAATCATGATAATAACAATATATCTCATAGTTGTAAAATAAAGCATTTTGAAACTACATAAATGTCAACAACAAAAAAGCTAACTGTGGACTGTTTGCTCTATGGTGTTGATTCTTCGAACAGTGTGGTGACAGGTAGTAGAGATGACCCAGAAGTTGTTCCTTTTCAATTACTATCGCAAACAGCAGTAGCTTTCTTCAACCGAATACACATCGTTGATTGGTTGAAATTACCCAAATACGACAACTTTAACACAAAATAACTTCTAAAATAGGAAATTTTGTCAAAAACGTTCAGAGTAAACTGTGTTCTGCATGAGAAATTCTACCACTATTCAAAGTTCCAAAATTTTCTTTGTCTTCTTCTTTTCATTGGTATATATTTATATACACCCACACATGCAACAAATTTGTCATATTAACAAAACACACATACTCTGTATGTGCAACTTATAAGGTTTATATCTTTTATCTTTTTACTTGCTTCAGTCGTTAGACTGTGGCCATGCTGGGGCACTGCCTTGCAAGATTTTTTTCTTTAGTTGAATGAACCGACCCCAGTACACTTTTTTATTAAGGCTGGTACTTATTCTATCAAGCTCTTTTGTCAAACTGCTAAGTTATGGAGATGTAAACATACCAACAACAGTTGTCAAGTGGTGGTGCGGGACAAAGACACATACATATAGATACATACATATGTGTTTATGTATGTATGTATATATATATATGTGTGTGTATATACATATATATATATATATATATATATATATATATATATATATATATATATATATATATATATATACACACACACACACACACACACACACACACACACACACACACACACACACACACACACACACACACACACACACACACACACATACATACATACACAAACACAATGAGTTTCTTTCATTTTATGTCTACCAAAACCACTCGCAAGGTTTTGGTCAACTGGAGGCTATAGTAGAAGACACTTGCCCAAAGTGCCATGCAGTAGGATTGAACCTGGAACCATGTGGTTGGGAAGCAGAATTCTTACCACACAGCCATGTCTGTGCCTATATATATGTATATGAGAAATTTGAAAAGACAACACGAAATTGGTTATTTCTCCAAATACAATGTTTATATACCAAAAAAATTTTATAACATTTTTCTGACATAATTTAAATATATACTTTAACCATGTAACACAAGCCTTCTGTAGTTTTTTTCACTCTTATTATCTTTTATATATATATATATATGTGTGTGTGTGTGTGTGTATGTATGTATGTATATGCATGCATGCACATCTATGTGTATATATATATACAAATAGGCTTCCTGCATTTCTGTCTATGAAATTACTTCACATGATATCAGTTGATCTGGCTCTATAGTAGCAGTGTGTTGCATCACATTTACTTGTGGTGCCACACTGTACGGCTGAACATGAAATCACATGGTTACAAAACGAGCTTCTTCACCACACAGTCTTGCCTGGTCATAGATTCTTTTGATCATATATGTGCTCAATCAGTGTTTAACTGGGGCAGCATACAATATATAAAGTTCCAGATATTTTACTACCCACCTGCTGGGTGGTTAGTGTTAGGAATGGCATCCAGCCATAAACACTGTGTCAAAACAGGCACAGAAGTTTGGTACAGGCTTCTGCTTGGCCAGCTCCTGTCAAACTGTCCAAGGAGGACATTAAATGATGATGATGATGATCTCCTTCATAATGTGAAACTGAGCTAAAGCAGAAGCTCTTTTGATCTATGGCTTAAGAGACATAAAAACGTTTTGTATATTCCCTTTAATCTATATACAACAACAAAAAGTCTTCTTCAGTACTCTCTTTCATTTATGTAAGAAATTTTGTCCACTCAACATTGACTAATCTGGCTAATTTTTCTGTGGTCAAAAGAGCAGATTCACCAATATTGCATCTGATTAGATCAATTGCTGATACACTATGACAAACTTTTGGTTAGCAAACAATAAAACTTAGTATTAAATGGAGTAAAATTTTCACTTTTGCAATGGCCTCAGTTAACCGAATCAGTGCTTTATAATAATGGTTTCAAATTTTGGCACAAGGCCAGCAAGTTCGAATGAAGCAGTGAGTCGATTACATAGACTCCAGTGCTCAACGGGTACTTATCTTATCGACCCTAAGAAGATGAAAGGCAAAGTTGACTTCAGCTTTTGAACTCAGAACAGAAAACAGACGACATGCTGCTAAGCATTTTGCCCAACATGCTAATGATTCTGCCAGTTTGCTGTCTTCAGTGTTTTTTAATAATGCCAAAAAATAATTAAAAAAATGGAGATTCTTCCCTTGATAAGAACTGAAAGTTTCTCATGTCATGAAACTTGAAATGATGTTTTGTAAAGGAATGGAGTAGTGAATTAACAGCATCTCAAATATTGCTGTAATATAGTTTATATGAATAACTGATTCTAAGAAATTTACATAAAATGTTTATCTGATTAGGAAAGCAGGTAAACTGATTGGTACCACATTTACCTAGAAGCCATACTTACTCTCATTCTGAAAAAAATTCCCAACTAAAAATATTTTTGGCTTTTGTTATTGCAATATGTATAATGTCAGTAATATTATGTACAACATCAAATATTTGTCAATTTTATATGTGACTTTTATTTATTGCTTTTATTTTTTGTAGAACTAATGGAGTCCTCTTCATCATTAACTGACTTTGAAAGTTCTGAGATTTCTTTTGATGAGCTTTCATTGGACAAAGCTATTCTTGTCATCAAACAACAGCGTAATGACATAAATAATCTCAGAGGTAAGTATATAAAACTTATAATAATTTACTACCGTTATTATTATTATTATTATTATCATCATCATCATCATCATCATCATCATCAACAGATTTATCATTGTCATCATTATTATTACATGAAATTTTTTGTTTGCAATAGAAACATACCCATTACTTTCACCAGTTGGCATTTGACATAGTCCATGCTGAACTAAATCATCTTTTGTTTCTAAAAATTTTACTTGGTTCATTTTAGTTGGAATGATCTACCTTGTCCATTTAAAAATTTTAATTTTTGTTTTTTAGATTTTGAACACGTCTTTAGTTAAAAGTTTTTCAAGTCCCTATACTACACACATGAAGCATTGTCATATGCGTAGTTAGTATACAGAATACTTCTTTGAGGTTTTTTTCTTCATTATTGCTACATCTATATTGATAAAAGCGAAATTCTGTCTGTCCATCTGGGACTCCTGTATCTCAGTCTACATTTGCTCTGCACAGATGTATTATTTCATTTTGGAATCAGGATGATCGCAGGATTGAAAGTGTGCTCTTCATTTGGTTCTTGAACATCCAGCATTTGGGTTGCTATTTCTAGCAGGTAAAGCTTGGCTGATTCATGCCATCTTAGTTGGCATTTGTCAGATGATGTCAGAGATGAAGAAGGAAATAAATGACTTTCACTTCATTAATTTTATGTTGAGATAAGAACTTTGGGACAAATTGGCCAACAGTTGGAATTTGACTTGGGACTGGAACAATAGAACGATTGCATTACAGAATTAATTCTTATCTGTCCTTAACATCTGATTAAATACCACCGGGACATATAATCATTATAGATGTATTATAGTCACGTGATGTAACTCTCTTTAGTTTTGGGCCACTGGACCAATTTGCCCTCCACAGGAGCTAGCTTAACAACCTGCATGGAGTGCGACTTTTAAGCTAGTCTATGATAAAAAAAAAATGTTCCTGTTTTTAAGATATCATGTACCTAAAACTATGTATATTATCCAATATTATTGTGGCTTTTTTTTAAAGGCAGTAGGATGTGATTAAAGAGTAATTTGGCTGTTATTTCTATTTTGAGTGGTCATGTAAATGCTCTGATGTTGATTCACCTACAGTATAAACTGTAGATAAGTAAAGTTTTAGTTAATCTGCATTCTCAACAAGGAGACATTTACATTTTATATCATTTCTGTGAATTGAAACAATCAGTAAGATTATATTCTTCTTGATCAATTCGATTGTTATCTTTTATCTTTCATAGATCTTCTACATGATTGCTTTGTTAGTTTACCACTTTGACCATCAGTGATTAACATCTTTCTCACATACTCATAATCACACACCCATATCATCATTGTCATTAATTTAGCATCCACTTTCCATCCTTGCAGGAATCAAATGAATGCCCTCGCTGTTGCCAACCCTCACCCATATCCAAGCATGTTTTCACAGAATGTTGGAAATGAATGACACTGCTATTATGACAGTCAAACTCCTTTACAGTTATCACACAATGTCAAAACAAGGCAACACAAACATACTCACAACCACCCCTCCACACACACACACACACACACACACACACACACACACACACACAGGTGCAGGTGTGGTTAAGGTGTGAAACCACATTGTTTCATGTTCAGCTTCCATTGTGTTGCAACTGGGGCAAGTATCTTCCACTATAGTCTTGGGTTGACCAAAGCCTTGTAAAGGGAAACTGAAACAAACCCATCGTATACATACATATGTGTGTGTGTGTATTTGTCCCTTTTTCTTGATGTAGTGTGATATTGTAAATTAGTGTAAAAGAGATGGTTGCTAGAGTAAGAACAGATTGGAGAAAGTTCAAGGAATTACTGCTATGGCTGACAACAAATATTTTTTCTCACAGAATGAAGGGCAGATTATATGATGTTTCTGTCAGAAATGCATTGCTGTGTCGTAGTGAGATATGGGCCTTGAATGCAGAGAGGTTGAAAAGACTGGAAAAAAAATGAAGCAAGCATGTGCTGTGGGATGTGCAGTATGTGTGCATGTATGACAAAGTACAAGTATTTTGAGAAAAAAGCTAGGCATAAGAGGAATTAGATGTAGTGTGCAAGAAAGAAGACTGCACTGGCATGGGCATGTGTTGCATATGGATGAGAACAGCTACATAAAGTGCCAATAGCTTAATATAGATGGAACTTGTGAAAGAGGGAAACTCAGTAAAACATGAGATGAAGTAGTAAAGTCTAATCTCAGGGAGTTGAACTATTGGAGGTGATAACAAAAGTGCAAGTTGATTGGCAATATTTAATAGTTTTTAAGAAGACCTGCTCACCTCTGGTATAGCTGTGTTTGTGTGTGTGTGTATAAGTGGCAGTGAATTATTTCCTTTTTGGTTTTTGAATTGCGTCTTGCCACCTTCACTATTTTATATACATATATATATATATATATTTATATAAACATACTATAGAATATAAATAAATATATAAATATATAATAACTATAAATAAACTATAACTAAATATATATATATATATATATATATATACTAGCTGAGGTACCCGGTAATACCCGGGAGTGGAGATATTTCCAGTACCCATTCCAATGCCTAATTTCTCTCAGACGAAAAATGAAATCAAGACATAGGACAGATAATAGAAGGCATAAGCAAATTCATTCACGAAACAATAATACAAATAAATACGTGTGGAATTGAAAAATGACAATCGTTTGGTCAGATGAGTGGAAACATCAAGAAGGGAATTGTAAAGGAGTGCTGTGAAGTAGACATAAAAATATTTTGAGAAAACAGATTTTATACTTACAAAAATGGCTGGAGTGCAGAGGTGACAATGTGGTGGTCATAAGAGTCATTAGATGCTATGAGGAGAGAAAAGAAGCATACAAAAATGACAATTTTCATCATTTTTGGGCAAATTCTCTTGGAACCCGAGAGAAAATTTTTAGTGCACATGTACATAATTTGACGAATGTTTTTCATGGATATAGTTTCACTGATCGTGAGGATCAAATATCGATTGCAACAGTTAGACCCAGTTTAAGCACAGGTGTTAAGAAAATACATGTTACATGATTTAGCACACAATGCTGCAACATTTAGAATCAATAATTGTAAGTGCAGGTGTTAAGAAAATACATGTTACAGCAATCTGAGAATGCTGAAATAATTGATGAACATTTTAACTCCACAACAATTTAGGCCAAATTTTGTTAATCAATTAATTAAAAATCAGTTAATCAAAAGCCTCATGATAGCAAGGGAGAATGGGCACCAGCCAGCCAGCCCAAAGGTTGGGATGGGCTGCACCTGCCTGCCTCAGTTGCTATCGTATTGAGGTAAATCATGGCCATCCCTGTTAACGGGGACAAAACTCAGATTTAAAACACTGGATGATGATGATCTTATGCTTTGCTTGAGTAGCCTAGGTAAAAATTTATTTGTCTCAACCTATCCTTAGCGCATATTCCATCTGCGTATGAAATTTCGAAAAAATTGGTTGAAAACTTTATAAGTTATGGCAGAAAATAACATTCATATGAGAATTTACATTGAAATGTCCTATTGATTTTTAAAAAGTTGATGCTGATTAAAAACTATCAATTTGTTTTCAAATTCCAAGTGTGTAAGTGACCACATGGGCATAAGCCCTACATGTGTCAAGTTTCATTAAGATCGGTTGGATAGTCTCCAGGTGCAATAAACACTGAAAATGTGCAGAAAACAACTTCTGTCACATTCCAGGGAGAAAAACTGGACGTAGCTGATAGCTTCTGATATCTAGGTGACCAAGTTAGTAGTGGGGGAGGGTGTGCTGAAAGTGTAGCTGCTAGAATAAGAATAGACCTTTGCTCTCTGGGCAAAGTTCAGAGAGCTCTTACCTCTGCTGGCGACAAAGGGCCTCTCACTCAGAGTAAAAGGCAGACTGTATGATGCATGTGTATGAACAGCCATGCTATATGGCAGTGAAACATGGGCCGTGACTGCTGAGGAAATGCGTAAGCTTGCAAGGAATGAAGCCAGTATGCTCCGATGGATGAGTAATGTCAGTGTGCATACCTGGCAGGGTGTAAGTATCTTGAGAGAAAAGTTGAACCTAAGAAGCATCAGTTGTGGTGTGCAAGAGAGACGATTGCGCTGGTATGGTCATGTGGCAAGAATGGATGAGGATAGCTGTGTGAAAAAGTGCCACACCCTAGCGATTGAGGGAACCCGTGGAAGAGGCAGGCCCAGGAAGACCTGGGATGAGGTGGTGAAGCACGACCTCCGAACATTAGGGCTCACTGAGGCAATGACTTGTGACCGAGACTTTTGGAAATATGTGGTGCGTGAGAAGACCCGGCAAGCCAAGTGAGACCAAAATCCAAGGCCTTGCCAGGGATGTAGCCAGCCCACTTATGCGTAACTTTCCTTCTTTGGACACTAAACTCCGCTTGCGAAGACCTGTTGAGGCAAGTGAAATCGAAATCAAACTAAATTTGTAGACTGGCACCCATGCCAACGTCTTCATTGAACACTAAACTTGGCTTGCGAAGACCTGTTGGGGCAAGCAAAAGCGAAATCGTGATGGCACCTGTACCAGTAGATCACTAAGAGCACCGTCCGAGCGTGATCGTTGCCAGAGCACCAGCTGCCTGACTTCCATGCCAGGGGCACGTAAATAGCACCATTTGAGCTTGATTGTTACCAACGTCGCCTTCCTGGCACTTGTGTCAGTGGCACGTGAAAAGACATTCTAGCGAGTTCGTTGCCAGTACTGCTGGACTGGCTCCTGTGCAGGTGGCATGTAAAATACACCATTTCGAGCATGGCCGTTGCCAGTACCGCCTGACTGGCCTTCGTGCCAGTGGCGCATAAAAGCACCCACTATACTCTCGGAGTGGTTGGAGTTAGGAAGGGCATCCAGCTGTAGAAACTCTGCAAATCAGATTGGAACCTGGTGTAGCCATCTGGTTTCTTCAGTCCTCAGTCAAATCATCCAACCCATGCTAGTATGGAAAGCGGACGTTAAACGATGATGATGATGACACACATACACACACAGCCACAAACAGACAGAAATTATCATTTATGTGTGTATATATATATATATATATATATATATATATGTAGACATAGAACAACACATTTTACCTTCAGATATCTTTCTTGGTATGGTCTTTGACAATGGAAAATAAGTGCATAGCTTATCTTCCAGTTATGATCATTTTTTTTTTTTTGTCTGTATCTAAGACTATGTATCCAATTTGTCTGGCAGTAGGCTGTAGTTAAATGGCTACTATTTCCAGCAGGTTTACTCATTTCTTGAGTTGCTGCAATTATTTTAAGATGATATTTGAGGAAGATTTGACTGCTATTTTATTGCAGGTGAGGCAACCATGTAGATGTTTTTTTTTTTTTGTTGTTGACTTGAGTCATATGTTTGTCTGTTTATATAACTTATAAATTCTTAAAAAAAATATTTTTACTATTTTTCATCTCTGAAACAGATACACTGGCAACGAACAATGCTAAAATGAAACAACACTGGGATCGCATAAAAGAGTGGAAAGAAAATGTTATAAATGCCAGTGCACATAACAAAACCTGTTTTGAAGAATCACAGAAAACTATCCAAGAATTACAAATGCGGAATACTGAATTAACAAATGAGCTCAAAAGGGAAAGATCTTCACAGGTAAAATAGTTTAAAAAGATATTTATTCATTACAGGGATTTTAAAGTGACTGCTTTCATGTTTTTATTTCTTTGTAACCATGCAAAATAACTTCTTCATACAACTGTCTTGAAGAGTTTTTCACCCTTCAGTTTTTGAAAATCTTTGTAATTCCTTAAGTGTTAAGGAGAACCTTAACACTTAAAAATTATTTTTTTGCATTTTTTGTGAACATCATTAAAGGTTGCAGGTGTGTAATGGTCCAATAACTGGTTCACTGAATTTCTGATGGCAACAGTGACAAATCAGGCAAAGTAAATATCACAAGGTATTTAATTTCAGTGCACAGATGAAATTGATTTCTTGCCAATGTGTATACCTTCTGCCAATATTTGCTAGAGAAAGTTAGCCTCCCCATCATCATCATCATCATCATCATCATCATCATCATCATCATCATCATCATCATCATCATCATCATCATCATCATTTAACGTCCGCTTTCCATGCTAGCATGAGTTGGACGATTTGACTGGGGACTGGCAAACTGGATGGCTACACCAGACTCCAATATGATCTGGTAGAGTTTCTACAGCTGGATGCCCTTCCTAATGCCAACCACTCCAAGAGTGTAGTGGGTGCTTTTTATGTGCCACTGGCACGAGGGCTAGTCCAGCGGTACTGGCAATGGCCACGCTCAAATACTGTTTTTTATGTGCCACCTGTACAGGAGTCACTCTAATGTTTTGTTCACATGCCACCAGCACAAGTGCCAGTAAGGCGAAGCTGGAAACGATCGCGCTCAGATGGTGTTTTTTACGTGCCACATATATTCATAATGAACTTCTGTATAGTTTATGTGAACAAAATTTCACACACAAAGCATTGGTTAACCTGAGGCTATGCTAAAGGACATATCCCCAATGTGATCCTGTACAGCAATATTGAACCTAGAAACATGTGGTTTTGAAACACATTTCTGAACCTTCTGCCAAGCCAGCTCCCGTGAAGCCATCTAATCCATGCCAGCATGGAAAGTTGATGTTAAATGATGACCACTATCCCTATGTCCATTTTCTCTGTCCAGTCCTACATTTCTCATGCTATGGAAGACAATTTGGTTGGATTTTGGGTAGTTAGTCTTTCATCTGCTTAATGCTATAAAAACTGCTGCCTTCTTATGTTTTGTGTTGTGATGGACATTCATTTAGGATCTTACACAGTAGAATATCCTTGTGTTATTTCAATGATCCACTAGATCTAGATCCTTATGTTATTTTTTTTCTCAGGATATTAAAAAACTGTAATCCTTTAAACTATTGCAGTATCTGGTCCTAACTTGAGATTGAAAGGGTGAGATATCTGGCACTATATCATAGCATCCATTTCTAGGGGTGTCTATAAATCTCAATGCTAAAATGTGGTACCAGTCCTTCCATTATCTTCTGTATGTATATATTATTGCATGTTTTCCTTATTCAATCCAAGTATCCCATCTGCTGAATAGACACAATCTCTTTTGTTGTAGGAGCATTAGATTGCTTAATTTCCACAGTTAGTGTGTTGAAGCCATAGTTGGTTCCATACAGCCAAGAACAAATATTTTCTACAAGACCAACATTGTTTCTGATTCTAAATGCTCTCAGAACTTCACCCTGCCAGTCATCTCCATTTTGATTTCATTTTAATAATAAATAAATTAAATAATGTACCATTATTCATTCTGATCGAAGATTACTTACTGGTTGTGACACTAGGTTTGTAATCTCCCTAGGTCATGTGTATCCTGGTTACATTCTATTGGGCAGGTAGTGATAAGTTTGAAACTTTCCAACATAAAATTGCATGCTCTTTTTGCCAACCCACCTGTACATTGCATTGAGAACTTTCTGAACATTTTTGACATCATTGCGACTTTTAGTTGCCTTTGGTATTTTTGTATCATCAGTATAGTTAGTAGAAATGGCTGATCAAAATAATTATTGTAAGATTGTGGAGAATTGGTTCACTTTGTGATGTTTATGTTTGAGTTCAACTCCTGCTCAAACCTAATTTATCTTCCATTCTTTTGAAGGTGATTAAAATAGATACTGGAGGGTAGGGTGAGGGTAGAGTTGATGTAATTGACTAGAGCTTAAAAGCAGTGACCCAGCACAATTACAATCCAATGCATAGTACTAGTAAAAGGAGTTGCACAATATTGGAAGTATTGTCAGCTGGCCCCATAAGATTCACAATACTTATTGTATGCAGATGTCACTATTTGAGGTATATAATTTTAGTCAGATGCTCTTATTGAGAAGTGCAAAAATTGTAAAACACTTGATTAAATGAATGCACAATGAATTCCTTGGTTATATGAAATTTTGTATGGTGGTGACAGGGAGAGAAACATTCCAGCTTTATCAAGATACATGTGACTGTGATGGAAGCTAAAAACTGAAGTGTGAAAGACTGGGATATTGAATGGCCAGTTATTGAGTGCTACCACAGCTTATATAAATGGAAATTCGAGCAATGCCAACTCTATACAGTTGAAGAATATATCTTGATACAGATTATTTGATGTATTAAATTAAAAAAAAAATCTCAGAAATTCTCTTGAAATGCAAACTCAACAATCTTTACCTGGCAAATGGTACCAGTGGGATGAAGGCCAACTGATCAACTGGAAGTATGCAGCACACATTCACTTGAAACACTAAATATTGATTATCAAAGAACCCATAAGCTGTTTTTAATGAAATGCTATCCAAAGAAGATTTGGGTAGCATGAGGAAATAAAATGATTAGGGTAAAGTTAGGTTCAAACAGGGCTAAGCAGGGGCGAAACAACACCAACAATTAAAGCAACCATTCATGAGCAGTATCTGAATGATGTAAATCTCCATTTCAACTCCATGATTACAATTCCTCTTTTGTATTGTAGTGATACAGTAGAAAATTTACTGTTGTACTGATAGCTTTGAACATAACATCAGAAATAATTTTTGAGTAGTTACATGGTACACATTGTTAACAGGAAGAGATAAGTGAAAACCAAAAGAGATTGTTGCAATGATATAAAGACATATAATTTTATCCATCTGTTTTGATTAAACATATATTTAGTTCCATGAAATAAAGTTCCATGTTGAAACCAGAGCATTTGCCAGCTTAAAACAAGGATTGAACTGGCTAGTTTTGTCTTAAAACTTGTCATGGATCACTTACCTCTGCCATCTAAACTACTGCAATAAAGTAATAGAATTATATATAATAAATATAATCAATATGGTGAATGACACAACTCTTGTAATGGTACAAGATGGATGGTCTATCATTAATAACTCCTACATGGATAATGAATAAATATATGAAATTTTAATATCCTTAATAAAAGCTTTTGGCATCTTGGAATGAGAATTGTTTACCTTTGTAAAGAATTGACTGCTATTTGAGTAAGTGTTTAAGACTGTAGAAACTTTTTTGCTGTGTCATCTTTAAGAGATAAAAAATATTTGTGTAGATTGAAATTTGTCAAAGTTGTAATTAGTGTCTTTAAGAAAGCTAGTTGTTTGATCATTGTCTCAAATGTGTCTGGTACAAATATACTGTGTGAGGTAAACTCATTGATCCAAGTTATCTACACCTAAGTATTAGGTATAGGGAATACATTTAAGAAATTAATTAAAAATTCTGATGAAATATCTTACAGACTGAGATGCAAAAATTAGTTAAGGAACTGATTGCTATAAATGCTTTAAAACATGATCGTTGGGGTTATGTTAAAAAAAAGCCATAATGTGTCAACACAAAATGTCATTGGTGGACAGAATTTAATGAAGGTAAGTTTGTATCAGTTGTACACAGTTCTGGGTGTATCGCAATGAAGTTCACATTTTGACTCTTCTGATAATTATTTTTGGGGCTTACTAATACTTTGGCTGACTAATCCTGTACTATTTTGGCTGTAAACTTTTCACTTCATTTCACTGAAATCTGAATTAGTTATCCTTACTAAAGTTGGTGGTGAAATACTGGAAAATGAATCAAGCAAATAATGAATAATAGAGAATATGATGAAACCATTTGATCTTCTGTAGTGTAGTTTAGTTATCAGTCTGTTATAGATATATAAATAGAGGCTACTTCATCTGGTGATGTTAGTTGTTAAAGCTAAATTAGAGGTTAGTTATAAGACCAAGAGTGTAAAATTTGCTATCAAGAAAACTGGTGAAGGTCTGTGTTGGTAACAGTTAGTGAATAGAATTTGGTTTATAGATTTATTGATAACATCCATTACATACACACTTGCATACATTATGGAAAAATATTTTAATCAGTTTCATATTGAATTAGTTGTACTTTGAAATGATATTGTCATATTACAACAGAGACATACTAGTTTCCATTGGTGGAAGTTTAGGTGTGGTTTCAACTTTCTTGGCAGCCATTATTAGAATGCAGAAATGGATATTCTGTTATGTCAGTGAGGGGTTTCAGGCGACTGTGTGTGTATGTCTGAATCCAACCCATGCAACAACCTCTCTAATACTTGTACCATGATCAAATTTACTCAGACCAGGCTTTAGTGAAAGATAGGACATCCTGTTGCCAAAAACATGACATACACAATGACTAAGTTCACTGTTTTTATATTTTCTATCTGTTGTGTTTGTCAGTCTATCCATTGGTCTGGTTGTCTATCTACCTGCCTACTTCTTGCTTTGGCTTTTATAAATGAAGAATAGAAACAAGAACATAAAAAACAAAAAAAAGTTTTGACAAATATTTTCTTATAATTGTGTTTATTTTAGCCTTTTTCTCTGGGTCCTCACACTTCAACATCTGACCCCCAGATTTGCTGTATCCTCTCTCTGTATTTTCTACTGCTACTACTATGTTTTTTTGCACCTCAGAGCCAACTGTCTCATACCACTCTCATTTAACTTACCTTTCCTCCTCTAATAATCCATATTGTGTCCACCTTTCATGCCTTGAACTAATCACTATCGCAGCCTTCTGGAATTCGCTCCATGCACATACTTCTTCCTCAGTCATCTTGAAACTGTTCAAGAAGATAATAATGACCGCATTGATCTCACTGATCTTGAAGAGCCAGCAATGGCCGTTGCTGTAACCCCTGGACCAAATCAAAAGTAATAATAAGAATAGGCAAAAGGCCTGAAATTTTAGGTGATGGGGTTAGTTTATTACATTGGCCCCAGTGCTCAACTGGTACTTACTTTATTGACTCCAAAAGCATGCAAGTCAAAGTCAATTTCAGCAGGATTTGAAATCAAAACAAAATGTTGGAAGAAGTGCTGTTAAGTGTTTTGTCCAGCATGATAATGATTCTGCTAGCTCATCGCCTTAATACCTACTACTACTACTAATGTGGATGTGCAATGGTCCAGTGGTTAGGGCAGTGGACTCGCGGCCGTAGGATCGTGGTTTCAATTCCCAGACCAGGCTTTGTGAGTACTTATTGAGCGAAAACACCTAAAGCACCGTGAGGCTCCAGCAGGGGGTGGTGGCAAACCCTACTGTACTCTTTTACCACAACTTCCTCTCACTCTTTCTTCCTGTTTCTGTTGTACCTGTATTTTGAAGGGCCAGCCTTGTCACACTCTGCGTCACGCTGAATCTCCCTGAGAACTATGTTAAAGGTACATGTGTCTGTGGAGTGCTCAGCCACTTGCGCATTAATTTCACGAGCAGGCTGTTCCATTGATCGGATCAACTGGAACCCTCGTCATCATAACCGACGGAGTGCCACTACTACTACTTTCAAAACTTATATTTTTATTTTGTTGATGTGACCATTTACAAAGTATATTTTTAATAGGTGTTTCATGGGGCTTCTCTGATTTTCTAAATGACTAACTTTACTTCACCTTTAGATCTGACATTTTTACCTCGTTTTCTGTTATTTACAAATTGAGCAGTGTGTTTTATTTTTAACACAATAATTAGAATATTAATTTAATGGCATCATTCACACATACAACCTGTGGTTCACCTATTCAGATCTTTAATCATTCAGCAGCAGATGTTTATCAGAATGTTTTTGTAAATTAGGAAATACTTGTGGTAGTATGGCTCTGCTGTTTTAAACTTGTTAACTGATACAATGTACACTGTCAATACATTGTGGTAAGGTAAATCTATTTGCTTACTTTAGGTGGCTTCATTAACACTCCCATAAAGCATACCAATGTCCACTCCTCTGTAGTTGACTTGGTAGAAATAGCAGCATAATTTCTTTTCAATCATGCCATACCTCACAATTTTTCGAAAAAGTAAAGGGCATTTGATAATATAATGATATTACTTCTGATAGTAACAAAGGCATTCATTCTAAGTGAAGGACAAAATGCATGATGCCTGTATAAGAAGTGTAGTGTTGTATGGTAGGGAAATGAGCATGGAATGTGGAGGATGACCATAGGTTGGGAAGAAATTAGGTGAGCCAGCTACATAGGATATATAATGTTAGCATGCATGAATGGCAGATCACAAATGAGTTGAAAGACAAAATGGATTTAAGAGAAATCACTTGTAGTGTGCAAAAGAGAAGATTGATCTAGTGTGGACAAGTGATACATATGTAGGATGACACTTGGCTAAAAGAAGTACCAAGTCATCTAAATAGAAAGAAGCTGTGGAAGACCAAAGAAGATATGGAAAGAAGTAGCGAATGCTGATCTCAGAAGGCTGAACTTAGTAATGACGATGATGTGCTGGAGACTCTATGTCCAACTCCCTTCGTCTGTTTCTTCCTTGGATAAAATATTGATTTCTGACATTGATGTAACAAATTTAGTGGGATAGAAGGATACAGCTTATTAAATCAGCCCCAGTACTTCACTGATATTAAATTAATACCAGTGAAGTACTGGTGCTGAGTTGACTTTTGCAAGATTTGAACTGAAAATGTAAAAGGGCTGTAACTAAATACAAGACACTTTTCTAATGCTCCAATGGTTCCATCAAACCTCTACTCTTTTTCAGATTAAATATTTTAAAATTAAAGGAAAAAAAGAATGATGAGCACGCTAAATATGTGATATGCATTTAGAAACAATAGGTATTGGTTAAGGGTGATTTATTTGGGGTCAAGCAACTCTGTAGAACCTCCCTCAAACTGGTTTGCAATGGATGCTCCTTTTTATTGATTTGCTTCTTCCAAAGGTTACTGACCAAAGTTTCTGTATGTTTCTGAAGGTACATGAGGATAATAAAGAAACGCTGAGTACCAATGAGAATCACGAAAGTTTTTGCCTGCCATCTGAAATAGAATCTCTAAGAAATCAAAGTCTTCTTGAAAAAGAGAGAAACACCTCAGCAATGTGTGAAAATTTACAAGCTGAAAACAACAAACTAACTGAGGAGAACTTAAACTCTTATCAAAAGTATCAAGTATGTTTCATTATCCTTTATTTGAATATTCAACTTTGAAATGTTTTTTTTTTCATAATTTTCAATTGATTGGTCTTCATTTAAAATCTTATAATAATTCTGCTTGTCATTGCATTACTTAGCCCATCAATAACACTTCCACATGATTAGAGAAAAAAAGGGAGGGAAAAAAGAGGGAGAGAGAAGCGTCCATGACATGAGGTAGAGGGAATGTAATTGTGATGTTTTCGCATGATTAATTGAAGGGAAAGAGAGGAGAAAGAAAAAGGAGAGGGAAAAAGCCGATAAAACAAAAAGTGAGACAGAAAGAGGAAGAGAGAAGTGTCCATGACATGATGTAGGGGGAAATGTAATATTTATTACGTGATTAAAAAAGTTAGTGTAAGGTAGAAGAGGAGAGTTAAAAATATAATTTTAGCAGAGGGGTGATGTTGTGATGGTGAGGTTAAAGAAAGGCAGAGAGAGAGAGAGAGAGATAATGATGATGATGATGGTGGTGGTGGTGGTGGTGATTGGATAATGAAAAGTGTATCTTTTTTTTTATTGAACTAAGTTTTTTGTATCACCTACCACTTAACGCATGCGCATAAGTGCAATTCTGTGAAATACTCACGCTTATTTACATGGCAGATATATGCAATTTAATTAAAGGTTGTATCGTATGTACAGAATTTTTTTTTTTTTGTTTATGGGGAAAATGGAAAAATAAGAGTAAATATTTATTTTATGAGTGTTGTATAATAAGTCTATAAAATTGTGCATAAAGTATATAGAGTGTTTATACAAAGTGCATTAAGTAATCATCATATTCCAATTTCTTTCACTTTTCAATGAGTAGTAGATGAATGTCTTATCTTTCCATACAGACCCAACACAGGTTATGCTTTCAGGTTTTTTGGATAAACTTTTCAGAAATAACTCGTTTACCATTAATTCTGTGAAATATTCACAGGTCCCGCTAGTAACATATATATTAACAGTGCTTTGTGGCCCATTGAATTGTTAGACCATGTATCACTACAAACTTCCTCACATGTGAGAGAGGATAGATCAGAATGACATCTTCCTTTTTTTTAATTTTTTTTTTGTGGTTTAATGGAGAAAGTCACTACCTATAACTCAAGATCTTGATATTCTCTGAACAGTGACCTAAACTGAATGTTTACAACAAAGTGGACTCTGCTAAAAGTTTCTGTGGGTCAAGTGGTGGTGTTATACTTAAATCTACATAGATTTAAGTACAACACTACCAGCTGCCAAAACATACATCACTTATGCAATATATTTCTGAAGATCTCTATGTTACCATGGTCCCTGTTATCACTAACTTCAGGCACAATGAAAAGTCAGTAAAAAGGATAAAGGCTGTCAACCTTTCTAGGTTCCTAGGCTTATCTGTTTGGTCAGCTGTGATTGACTGTCTGTCTGTTTGTCACTACTTACCTATAGAAAATTGGGACTATTGCCAGTTTTCATGGTTTTGTTTAGCCATATGTCACATTCCATCTTATATTCAGATATAAGTGTGTATAGGCCTACAGGGAATTTGGACTGAATTTGTATAAAAGGAGAAGAAAACACAATATCTCATTTACAAATAGAAATATTTTAAAAAATCAAAGGTTCAATTCGATTATGGCTGGGAGATAGCAATTTACTCAAAGTAGCTTCTACCATGGCCTCAAGATAGCTGTGGAATCTGGGGCATGCATTCCTTACTGTGTCTAGGAAGATCTTCAGACACCTCCTTCATCTTGGCCACCAGTTCATCCTTGGTGTTGTAAGCTGAGCAGTTGATGTCTTTCTCAACTGCCTCCTCAATTGTAATCCATGGGATAACAACCGAGAAAATTAGGAGGGCAAAAATAGGGGCTGGTGAAGTCATAGAGATTCTTCGACAACCACTTCTAATTCTTTCCAAAAGTATGGCAAAGAGCTGAATCCTGCTACCAAACATAAGGCCTTCTAGCAGTAACTTTCTCTAGCCAGGGTTTGACTACAGTCTCCAGCAGCTTCACATAACCATCTGAATTGAGCCTAAAGCCCATTTTTTGGATGAATTCCAGTGTGTGGTCACAGTCAGAATACCTGCTGGGTCCCTTCTTGCTGCTGCCCATGTCATGTCTTACAGGCTTTACAGTGTTCATCGAGCATTGAGCAGCAAGCATGATGTCAGCATTTTGATACCTTGCATGAATCATCATGATACAGGTAAACTTTGCCAATAATCAGATGGCTTCTAGTCATCATTGTCAGCTAACTTTTTCTCAACTGCAACTTTAATCTTTATGTTCTCCAATGTCATTGAGCATTTTCTAATACATCAAGCTGTTCCTGAAAAAAAAATTGTCAGATTTAGCCTGAACATCCTGTACATTGTCAAATGCAATCGTAATTTTAAAAAAAGGTTTGATTTGAGGGACATTTGACTTCTCCTATACTTAGCAGGTCAAACAACCATGGAAAGGCTTGGTGGGGGGCTCAGTTTGCAAAGTTGTATGGCTTGAAGGATAATACAGGGTGGGGCAGAGAGGATGGACGTTTTTGAAAAATTCACAAAATCATTAATCTTAGCTGCAAACAAATTTTATTGACATCAATGTGTTCATATTAAATTAGCATTTGCCAAAACGAAGTGTGGAAAGCAACATCCATCATGTGGTGTCTGTTTTCATCGATGCATCTCTGAAGGCGTTTTTGGAAGTTGGCCTCCATTCTCTCGGGTATTGTTCTGTCGATTTGGGTGAGTTCCATGCGAATAGCTTCCTTCAAATCGTCCAATGTATGGGGTTTATGTACATACACACATCCCTTGAGGTTTCCCCACAAGAAATAATCACACATAGACAAATCAGAGGACTGAGGGAGGCCTAGGAATGTCAGCAAACCTGGAAATGAGGCAGTCATTGAAGAGAGAGCAAAGAACGTCCATTGATGCTCTGGCTGTGTGGGCTCTTGCCCCATCCTGCTGAAACCACACATCGAATAGGCATACGTTTTTGTCATAATTCAGGCTCAAAGAAGTTGTTTGTCATCTTGATGTAATGCTTGGCGTTCACAGTAACAGCATTTCCATTATTATCTTCAAAAAATTAAGGATGACAACTTTTCCAACAGTACACCAGGCCATCACTTTTGGGCTGTGCAAGTGATCTTTCGTGCAGTTCTCTTGGATTTTCAAGAGCCCAATAACGACAGTTCTGTTGATTCACCATGCCATTGAGATGAAAATGAGCTTCATCACGCATTAACAAAATGAGGTTGTCATTTACCTCAAACATTGATTCTATATGATGTGCAAAGTTAAGCCACTGTGCATAGCCCCATGGTTTCCACTGTTGCCCAATGACCAATTTGTATGGGTGGAAATGCAGGTCTTCATGCTAAACACACCTTACTGATTGATTACAGATGTCAAGTCCAGTGGAATGCCTCCAAGCAGAATGATTTGGACTTCGTATCAAAGCTTGTCTGACATGTTCCACATTTTCTGGGGTCCATACCATTTGTGGCACCTCCACTGGTCTCCTGTTCATTAGTGTACCTCGTGTATGAAGTGTATTCATCCAACGTAAGCCTGATTTCGGTGAAGTGGCACTGAAACTCATGCTGAACTGCTGTAACAGACTCCATGTACCTGTCACAGGCAAACATGCAATGCTCTTTCATGTAATAGCCATTTCAGAAACGTCCACCCTCTCTGCCCACCCTGTATCTATCTAAAATATTCCAACAAGGAAGACTCTCTAGAGTTGGTCAATCTACTGGAAACAACAGTCAAATCTCCCTCATATTAAATCTTGCTGTCTTAAGGAAAGATCATGTTAGAGAATGTAGTATTAGACATAACTCTAAAAAATGAGATGGTCATGTCTGAAATGCCTTTGATCATAATTTTCAATCTAGGCTGATGTGGGACTAAACAGCAACAAAATATTTCAGTAATTCATACAAACGTGCAATCTATTATTGTGTGGAGAAGGAAGTATGTATGTGTTTGTGCAGGGACTATTTAATGTTACATTGTCTTTCTTTGCATGTGTTATGTTGTTTTGGTTTTTCTTCCTTTTCAGACTCTTCTGGTGCAAACTAAACAGGAATCTAGTTCTGAAGACCTAACAGATCTAAGTTCCAAGTTGGAAAACTATGGATCAAATACTGATGAGACGTTCTCCAATCTCATAAACGATAACAGTCAGCTTGGCAATTATTCAGATGATGCATTTTATAAGAGTATGATGAATCAATTAAGTATTGAGCGGTTACTCGTGAATGATTTGAGGATGCAGAATAATGAATTAGAGAAAAAGGTAAATGCTCTATTTTTGTGGTTTGTTAACATCATGTACCCTCCAGGGCTGAACGCAAGTCACCTAGCCAGTCCATGACTTATATGTTCATGGCTTGTAAAACCATGTGCTGGTATGCACAAAAATCACATACCTAAGAGAAGATTTACATATGAAGTGAAATAGCATAATAAATATTATTAACCACATACTGTGCAAAAGTCTTTGGTCACTTTAAACTGTTGTAAATTTCTACTAATTGCCAACTTGTAAGTGGATGTTTCACATTGTGTTTTTTACAAATGAAACATTGACCCTGTTGGAGTTATTTCCATACCTAATCATTATATTTTGTAGTAGGGGTTCTGAATGAAAGGGGAAGATGCAAGACAACCAACAAAAATGGCCATGCAAAAGTTTTCACCTACCTCACATAAACCAATCAAGATACAGTGTTTCAAAACAGAAAAATACCTGTAATGAAAATTTATTACATAATGTTCATTTCAAGAAGTTCCTGTACATTGTTAATATTTCATGTGGCTTCCCTTATCTTGAATAATTGCTTCAATGTACCTGGGAAGAGATGTGTACAAATCCTTCACCATCTTCATAAGTATGAGATGCCATTCTCTGTGGCTGAGCTCTCACAACTCTTCAAGATTGCATGGATTCTTCTGATGAACTCTTCTTTTCAGTTGTGTCTACATTTGCTCGATGATATTTAAGTCAGGGCTCTGAGCTGGTCAACCTTTTAATATTGTAACTCCTTCACCAGCCAGATTCTGTTGTGTTGCACATGATCTGTGTCATGGAGTTTCATCATGCTGAAAACTCTCACTTTCATCCAAGTCTGGTGTCAAATTGTCCTGCAGCAATTGGATGTATTTGGCACTATTCAAGTTACTGTCAATTTTAACCAACTTTCTTGTACCATCACTTTTTGTATATCCCCAAAGCATCAAACTCTTTTACTCCCAAACTTCACTGTTTTTGTTGTGTAATGTGGGTTGTTTCACTTTCTAATAAGTGAGAATTTCTCAAAAGGCCTCCAGGATAGCGAAACGACCCATGTTACACGACAAAAACAGTGAAGTTTGGGGGTAAGAGTCTGACTCTTTGGGAATACATAAAAAGTGATGGTTCAAGAAAGTCGGTTAAAATTGACAGTAACTTGAATAGTGCCAAATACATCCAGTTGCTGAAGGACAATTTGATACCAGACTTGGATGAAAGTGAGACTTTTTTTAGCATGATGGAACTCCATGCCATAGATCGTGTACAACACAACAGAGTCTGTCTGATGAAGGTGTTACCATATTAAAAGATTGGCCAGCTCAGAGCCCTGACTTAAATATCATCGAGCAAATGTAGACACAACTAAAGAGAAGAGTTCGTCAGAAGAATTCATGCAATCTTGATGAGTTGTGAGAGCTCAGCCACAGAGAATGGCATCTCATACTTGTGAAGATGGTGAAGGATTTGTATGCATCTCTTCCCAGGTACATTGAAGCAATTATTCAAGCTAAGGGAAGTCACATGAAATATTAACAATGTACAGGAACTTCTTGAAACAAACATTATGTAATAAATTTTCATTACAGACATTTTTCTGTTTTGAAACACTGTATCTTGATTGGTTTATGTGAGGTGGGTGAAAACTTTTGCATGGCCATTTTTGTTGGTTGTCTTTCATCTTCCCCTCTCATTCAGAACCCCTACTACAAAATATAATGATTAGGTATGGAAATAACTCCAACAGGGCCAATTTCAAACAGTACTCTTAGCTATGACACCATCTCCATAAACAGCACTTTTCTTCTTTGCTGTTTGTACAGTGTTTTTTACTTTCTGAAAAAAAACCCAACAAAAAAAACCATTAAATGACAAAAATGTATTTCATTTTCCTTCATTTTCAATTTCATTGTAAGAACAGTAGAAGTAAATAATCCAGACAATATTCAAATAGAAAAATGTGCTGAGATCTCTTCTTTCAGAAAATCTGTACTATGTCGTATGTTCCTGTCATGTGATAAAATAGATCATGTGATTAAACATCACCAACTGAAAAACACTACACTTTTTTTGCCAACCCAATATACATTGTGTGCTTCATGCAGCCTTAAGGGTTTTAACTCTTATTTCTTGCAATGACGATTAAATTTTATATATCTCTGTGTGTGTCTTTGTGTCTCCCCCACTACTGCTTGACAGCCTGCTTAGCAGTTTGGCAAAAGTGACTGATAGAATAAGTACTAGGCTTTAAAAAAGTCCTGGAGTTGATTTGTTTGACTAAAATCCTTCAAGGCAGTTCCTAGCACAGCCACAGTCTGAAACAAGTAAAAGGAAAAAAAAAGATAATTATATCCTAATTATAGAATAATGTTCTGTTGTCCTTCCTTGGTTTTTCTTGTTTTTATTTTGTTTTTGATTTAATGTTATTTTTTTTTCTCATTTAATAGATTAAAACCATGCAAGATACTCTAGATTCTAAATTGGAACAAGAGAGAGTAAAATATTTGGAAAATATACAGAATATTCAAAAAAAACATAATGAAGAAATTGAGAGATTACAGTTAACTATCCCAGATTTGAATATTGTGAAGGTAATATTCTTGTTTGTGTGCATAAAGGATAGGATAGCCCCATACCAGCTCTGAGGGAGCAAACTTCTGATCAAAGGCATTCTAGCTGTGACCATACTAACTTTTATTTCTAATACAGTGTATTTAGGATTATATTATCAAATGAGTCCTTCTACTTTTAAGACAACAGGATATGATTTAACTACTATTTTAGCTGATCAGATGTACACATAGAAGTTTCCTCTTTTATATTTTTTACTTTAGCTTAATCAGGAAGGGGCAGTGCCAACAAACCTTTGGATGCCCTTTCAAATAAGTGAGATTCATATAAAAGAGATTCCGTTTAAATATCTGTTAAGTCAGTGTCTGTTGGGGAAAATGTTGTCTGGAATTGGAATTCCTGAGAATTTGATGTTCTGGGAAGGAAGGATTGGGAAAAGTAGTTAGTGTTGAGTCTGTGCTTGATGAAATACAGTAGGGGGGTGATAAAAGAAAGACTGAGGTTTGGGTGGAGATGGTATGATGGTAGCTGAATGACCAGCACAAATGATTTGTTTATAGTGATTAAATATATGTGCTGTACATTAACTCACTCCTTCCATCAAATTGACGTTGCCTGAACAGGTGCATGGTGTACCACATGTTGAGTGTTGAAGTGATCACAAAGCAACATGAGATGAACGGTTTTGCTCAAGAACACAATGCACCACCCAGTCCAGGAATTCAAACCATGATCTTGTGATTGCATGTGCAACATGCTAACCACTAGGCCATGTGCCCTCACGTAGATGATATACAAGTACCCCAATTTATTTACATTTGACGGATATTTGTCCTCATCTTGTCAAATATCTGTCAAATGTAAATAATGTACATAATTCCTCATCTTTTAAATATAGAAGTACCCTAATTGTAGGGAATGTTGTAGAGCCAAAATAAAGTCTGTTAAGCTGAGTACACAATGTGTTTTCAATTCTCTTCACTTATCTCTGAATTTAAGGATTCCTGTTTCTTTCCTTCTCTAAACTTATGGCATGTTCATACTTAGTTTAAATGAGCTCAACTCAATATTTTCCTTGCAATTAAGGCAAGAAGCTAGCAAAATTATTAGCATGCCAGTCAAAATGCTTAGTGGCATTTCATCTATTTTAATGTTCTCAGTTCAAATTCCACTGAGGTTGACTTTGCCTTTCCAGTACCATTTGAACACTGGAGTTGATGTAATCAACTTATCCCCTCCCCACGAAATTGCTGGCCTTTTGCCAAAATTTGAAACCTATATTTTCCTTGCAATTGTAATATTTACATTTTCTTATGTTGTCTGGAAAAAATATTTTTATAACCCTGTAACACCTAATTTATCAATATGCAGGAAAAAAAAGATTTTATTGGTTAATAAAAAAAAATGTTTAATATAAAAAAAGAATTAAATATGTATCATAGTTGGTGGTAGCAGCATTGTTGTTGTTCTTCTAACATCCACTTTTCCATGCTTGCTTTGACTCAGAAAGAATTTATCAAAGCTACTACTGGATGTCTTTCCTGTTGCCAACCACCATTGTATCTAAGCAAGGAAATATTTTGTCAAGGCCAAACGTAGAAACTAGTGACACTCCTTGTATGACACTTGTTCATAACTACCATGCAATGTTAAGACAGGTAAACATAGGGGGCACACACGCACACGCGTGCGCGCACACACACACACACACACACACTGGTCTTTCAGTTTCTGTCAACTAAACCTACCCCTGTAAAGGTGTGGTTGGTTTAGGGCTGTAGTAAAAGGCAGTTGTCCAAGGCGCTGTGCAGTTGAACTGAACCAGAAACCATTTTTGTTGAGAAGCAAACTTCTTCACCACATACCCATGTCTACATCTGTGTGTGCATATATATATATATATATCTGAGAAGAAGACCCATGGTGTCATGCAAATGGTGTCTGTGCCAGTGACATGTAAAAGTACCCATTACGCTCTTGGAGTGGTTGGTGTTAGGAAGGGTATCCAGCTGTAGAACCTCTGCCAAATCAGATTGGAGTCTGGTGCAGCCTTCCAGCTGGCCAGCCCTGGTCAAACTGTCCAACCCATGCCAGCATGGACAATGAATGTTAAATGAGGATGATGATGATGATGATATATATACACTCTCACAAACACACAGAGGCTGGATACCTGTGGTATTCAGTTCCTTTCCTATAAAACCATGTAATAGCAGAGTTCATTTAATGATTAAGTCTTAAGTAGCTTGAATGCTAGCCTCTCACTTCTCAGGATGATTTGAGGTAGCCTAGTAGCACTAAAAATATCAGTTGTTAAAACAGTGGCTCTGGCAATCATTGCCCTTCATGCACCAAAGCAAGGTGGGCCATGGCAGACTGCAGCAAAGGTATCTCTCTGTAATTTGATAGGCCTGCCATTGTCTCCAGACAGTTGTGTCATGGATATATTTAGACTTTGAAGACCAATCAGTGTAGGGGTCAAATTTGTAACTATTCCTCTACATTTATCAAATTTACTCACAAATGCTTCAAGGTTTTCTATATGTATTATGTGTGTATGCATATATCATCATTTTACATTTAATATCAGCTGGACAGGTTATTGATTGATCCAGTTTTTATTTGGAGTAGTGTGTGTAAAATATATTGCTATAATGAGGTCCCTGGTTTGAATCTACTGCTGAATATCTTGGAAAAGTGTCTTACAGAATTTCATTGTGAATGAAATTGGGTGAACAAAAACTGTGTAGAAGCCCATTGGGTGCATTGTCCCTGTAATTTAAACGTCTCTT
This sequence comes from Octopus bimaculoides, assembly GCF_046866305.1. Taxonomy (NCBI): domain Eukaryota; kingdom Metazoa; phylum Mollusca; class Cephalopoda; order Octopoda; family Octopodidae; genus Octopus; species Octopus bimaculoides. The sequence continues at coordinate 29,916,432 of NC_142947.1, read as the reverse complement.
GTTACACACTGCCATGTTGACAACCCTACCTAAGGATTACATTGATTGTACTTTTGTCTGCGGAATATTCAGCCACTTGCATACTAATTTAGTTATCTAGTAGTTCAGTTGATTGAACAATTGAATATTCATGGTTGGAAATATATATATATGGGCACTGGCAACGATCTCGCTGGACTGGCTCTTGTGCGGGTGGCACATAAGATGTACCATCCTGAGCGTGACCGTTGCCAGTACCGCCTGACTGGCCTTGTAGGGTTTTCGAGTGAGATCGTTGCCAGTGCCCCTGGACTGGCTCTTGTGCGAGTGGCACATAAAAGACACCATTTCGAGCATGGCCGTTTTCGTGCGGGTGACACGTAAAAGCACCCACTACACTCTCTGAGTGGTTGGCGTTAGGAAGGGCATCCAGCTGTAGAAACTCTGCCAAATTAGATTGGAGCCTGGTGTAGCCATCCGGTTGCACCAGTCCTCAGTCAAATCGTCCAACCCATGCTAGCATGGAAAGCGGACGATGATGATGATGATGATGATGATACATATATATATATATATATGATCATTTAACATCTGCCTTCCATGCTGGCATATATATATATATATATATATATATATATATATATATATAAATGATAAATATTTCATATGCTGACAATTCTGTAAGAATGGTAAAATATTATAATTGCTTATGTGCAAAATGACTTCCAAGTGCAAAGAATAGTTTGAGCTTTTCCAAAGCTTGCACTTTTGCAGTAGGCGTTACTTTCAATATTAATTTAGCTGTTGTTGTTATTGTTTTTGCCAGTCAATGGCTGTTGATCAAGAAGCACTGAAGCGCCAAGTGATGATCTTGCTTGATGAAGCAAGAGAGAATAAAGAAGAGACTGCATCTTTGAGAGAAATCCAAGCAATTAAAACTGAACAGTAAGCAGAACCTTAAAATATTTTCCTGCCCAGGCTGTCCAATCCCTCTTTTGTCCATTCTACAATTCTTGTGCAGTAGCATACCACACTTACAGTATTGACACCTTTGATCAATTTTCATCCCATTCACCTTGGATCTATTTAGTTTTTACACTCTTATGGTATATTCAAAAGAAATCTTCATTTTTTTTATATGCTCATCTTATATAATGTTGTACTCCGTGGCTGCCTACTTTACACTCTCTCTTCAGTTCAAGAACAGCACATCTGGATGTTATGTGTCATGTGAGAAAATTTGTTTGGCCTGAGTAAGGGAGTCCGAAGGACCTCTGCTAGCTCTGTAAAGCTTGAAGTCTCTTTTGCAGTTTATTACCAGCTTTCATCTTTAATACCAGGAATGGTAGTAACATGCTAATAATAAACAGTAGGGGTGACACAGTCTCCTTGAAAGATACACCTCCTGATGTTGACTTGTCCAATTTCTCTTCCACCTGCTGTCTAAACAATCTTCCAATTCCTCATACTGCTTCTGATTGAGTTTATCATATTTTTAGCTGCCCCGAATGTCTCCAGGCATTTTAGAATCCATGAGTGAGGAACCATCTTGTATGCCTTCTTATGGTCAATCTGAGCCATTGATAAGTTTGTCAACTTTTTCCTGCAGTACTCTTTGACCTTCATGTCATTGAATTCTTCTTCCACATCTTGGAGCCAAGGCTTTTTATTGTTTCTGACTTCCTCTGATCAGATTTTGCTCCGAAATGATGTTAGGATCAGCTGGTTCTGCCTCTTCCCTATTTCCTCCATCCAGAGTCTTATAGAACAGTTTCTAATTTGTTCTGAACAGTTGCTGTTGATTGAGCTGTAGGCAGCTTTCCTCATACACCCACTTTGATCTTTTGTTTCAAAATATTTAAGACAAAATGCCATTTTCCTCTAGGTGGCATTGATCTTAAATCCTTTTGTCATGTATCAGCACTTCCTTTTATTCTCCTTATTATTTGCTGTTCATCTTTGTAGGGTTGATAAAATAAATTGCCAATCAAGTCCTGGGGTTGATATAATTGACTTGCCCCTTCTTTCAAAATTGCTGGCCTTCTACCACAATTTGAAAGAATTATTATTATTATTATTATTATTATTATTATTATTATTATTATTATTAAGTGAGAGAGCAGTGCATGCCATTAAAGTGACAACAGGGTAAAATATACGAAGCCCAGTATACTCACCATGACTACTCGTCTGATAAGAGTACACCAGGCACATGCATCACAACCATGTCTGCGCGATATGGTGATCTCATATCAAGATAAACAGCGCATGACCTCGCAGGTGGGGCCCAGATAGAATTTTCTTCAGGTTGAGTAGCCCATCCCGCTCAAAAGGTCCCTGAATAAGGTTCGTTTAAGGATGTTGAGCAAAACACCCATGTTTCCAAAGGTGAATTATTCAAACCCCCAAAGAATTCCTCTCAACACATGGCTATGATGCTCCCCCACTACTTCTGCTCATGATCAGAGATGCACATATCATCAGCCACCAAGGGACATGCTCAACTGCTCAAGGAGAAAAACTGAAAAGCAAATCTGCAGTATTGAGCAGAATATTTGCTGTAGCCCATCTTTTATACCAAGACAAAACCATGTACATGATAACACTTCCAATCAATTAAGATCAGAAGTCATGAGAGCCACTGCTTGGTACTGCATCCAGGCATTATTATTATTATTATTATTATTTTAGCAGCTAAGGGGGTGAGCTGGCAGAACCAGACAAAATGTTTAGTGGCTTTGCATCCATCTCTATGTCCTGAGTTCAAATTCCATTGAGGTTTGCTGTTCATCCTTTCAAGGTTGGTGAAATAAGTACCAGTTGAGTACTGAGGTTGATGTAATTGATTTGCCCTCTTCTCCAAACCTGCTGGTCTCTGGCCAAAATTTGAAACTATTACTACTACTACTTCATAATAATAATAATAATGATGATGATGATGATGATGAAGAGTCACTCTTGGTGTTGAGTGTTTGAAGGAATGGATTTAAAAGAAAGAAAAAAGAGGGAGACAAAGAAAAAACAACTTCAAAAATAAAAGCAGTTGCATCTATTTGTAATGGATGTGTTAATGTAATTTGAGTCTAGATATAGATTTTGCTATGGTATCATAATGGGGACACTGATGATTTTGATCTTCCCTGCAGTTGGGAAAGTCTGTCCATTGATTGCAGGATATGATTTTTTTTTATTGTTCTGTTTCTTCAATTCAAATTGTTTTGATGCATCATGACACATTCTACGCCATGCAGATCAATGACTTTCCCAAAAAGTCAAATTAAGCTGGAGAGACTTCAGTGATTGCTTCAGTTTATCCTTGTAGCTAAGGATGGGTCTTCCCTTATCAAGGTGTCCCTCTACTTGTTGGCCATACAAAAGAATTTTCAGAATGCTATCATCTTTCATTTGAACATCTGCACTTCCCATCTGCACTGAATTCTCAGTAGAATGCTTTTGATACTGGAGATATCACATTTTTCTAAGATTTTAACATTTGATATAATAATTATAATAAATAATAGTGATAATAATAATAATAATAATAATAAAAAGAATGTGATAGGATTTGTAATAAATAGAAATTGACTCTGTTTATTGAACTGAACAATATTTCAACAGTATGTCTGTTTTGGGTTCAAAATGAAAAATATGCAGAAATACAGAAATTCAAAATTTTAACTGGAATATCCTGTGTTCCTTTTTAGCCCAATTTTTGCTTTTTCATAACTGGTAACACTCAAGAACAAAAAAAAAAAAAAAGAAAGAAAACAGGAAATAGAACACTTAATCAAAAAGCTTTTTTGTAAATGTGATGGAATTCTATCATTTTGTTCATTTCTCCAGAGTCTGACATTAGTTAGCTCAAAAATATATTTATACTCGTGTGTCTTGAGGACGGAAAGTGCAGTAGAGTTAGAATATTTTTTTTAAGAATGTTTACTTTTAATTGTTCCTAAAATTTGCAGTCTTTTTGATATAAAATGTTCAGATATATTGTCAAATATTGTGCACTTCTCTATTATAAATTACATCACACACTTCTTGCTGTGTATTTACCTTTGGGAAGAGTTATGTCAGAAAATAAAGTACCAGTACTCTGCTCCTCCAAAATTTCAGGCCTTGTGCCTATTGTAGAAAGGATTTATTATTATTTGGGCACTGAGCTGGCAGAATTGTTACCATGCTGGGCTAAATGCTTAGTGGCATTTTGCCCATAGCTATATTCTGTGGTAACACTGGGGTCGATGTAATTGACTAGGCTTCGCCTCCAAAATTTCAAGCCTTGTGCCTTTAGTAAGAAGGATTATTATTATTACTATTATCGTTATTATGAAGGGGGTGAACTGGCAGAGTCGTCAGCAGGCTGGATGAAATGCTTAGTGGTATTTCACCTGTCATTATGTTCCGCGTTTAAATTCGACCGAAGTCGACTTTGCTTTTCATCCTTTCAGAGTTGATAAATTAAGTACCAGTGAAACACTAGGGTCAGTGTAATCAACTAGTCCCCTCTCCACAAATCTGAGGCCTTGTGCCTCTTGTAGAAAGGATTATTATTATTATTATTATTATTATGGCAAGCTGGCAGAATCGTTAGCACGCTGGGCAAAATGCTTAGCAGTATTTTGTCTGGTTTTATGTTGAGTTCAAATTCCTCTGAGGTTAACTTTGTCTTTCAGGGTCGATAAAATAAGTACCAGTTGAGTACTGGGGTCGATGTAATCAACTTAACCTCTCCCTCAAATTTCAGGCCTTGTGCCTATAGTAGAAAAGATTATTATTATTATTATTACATTCTGAATTCAAATTCTGCTGAGGTTATCTTTCATCCTTTCAGACTTGATAAAATACGTACCAATTGAAGACTGAAGACGATATAATCGACTTATCCCTACCTTGAAATAACTGGCCTTGTGCCAAAATTTGAAATCATTATCGTTATTATTACTACTACTTTTTTTTTACAATAGATGCCAGCGACTCGATGAAGCCAATGTTCGTCTTAGAATGGAGATGAAGACACGGCAGGAACAGGACACACAGCTAATAAACACTCTCCAATATTGTATACAAGATTTTGACAAGAAGTTAATAGCCGAACGAGAACATGTAAACATCAAACAGTCAGTATAACCAATCAATCAATATATAAAATGTGTTAGCATTATAGTCATAAATTCAGTGTATACACACACACACACACACACACACACACACACACACACACAAGCACCCATGCCAGTGACATGTAAGGGCATCCTTGCCGGTGACATGTACAATAAAAGGCACCCACTACAATCTTGGAGTGGTTGGCAGGGCATCTAGCCATGGAAACCAAACCAAAATTAGACTGGAACCTGGTCCAGCTCTCTATCTTACCAATTCCAGTCAAACTGTCTTAACTCATGCCAACATGGAAAGTGGATGCTAAATAGTAATGATGATGATGATGAATATTATAGATGTTATATGTATTTGTATGTGTATGTTTCCTTGTCTTGATGTCAGTGGGACTAAACCTGAAACCTTGTGGTTGGGAAGCAAACTTCTTAACCACACAGGCATGCTTGCACTCCATGTGTGTATATGTACGCACACACACACACACAAATGTATTTACATATGTGTATATGTATATATTAATATTTAGCAGAAGTAACAATGACTTTATGTATATATATATATATATATATATATATATATATATATGTACAAGTAGAAAGATATACTTTTTCATTGCATGAAATACTGATATAACAGTATATATGGGATAATATCCCTTACAGAGCAGAAAAATCTGTCAGCAACCAGCCTTGGCTGGTTTTACCTGGTGAAAAAATATATCTTTCTACATATCTTTCTACACATATATATATATATATATATATATATATATATATATATATATATATATATATATACTAGCAGAAATACCCGGCGTTGCCCGGGTTAAAGAGAATAATGAAATCTAAAAACGCCGTCTAGACTACGCAACCCTCAACTGTTAGTAGCTACGATACCATATTTCTACATTAATAACTCTCCAATCCATGCTAGCATGGAACATAGATATTAAGTGGAATGCTAGAAGAAAGTTTTCAACTCATATCTATATAAAGTAAATACACGTAATTCAGAAACACGTTTTGTGTATTTTATTTCATAACCAAACAAACAGGTACAGATTATAAATAATGAAAGGCCAATTTTGGTGATTCATTTGACAGAGGTAGTAGAGAGACAATGCGATGATAAATCTGAGGCTGGATCTTGAAAGTTTGGATGAATGCTGCCTCAGTTAAATCTCTTGTGGTTCCAAATGATGTCATCTGTAGTACAGCGTCGTATTGTCTAATTTTGTTTTGCAAATGTTAGGAATCTTGGTCAGTTGATGATAACAGTTTCTTCAATAGCTCTGGAGGTTGGGGATTGTGGAATTGTTGGGAATGTTTTTAACTTTGGTGCTATA
>NC_142947.1:29872487-29904987 GCF_046866305.1 Octopus bimaculoides | reverse complement strand
AACAAACCTCTCTCTCTCACTCACACTCTGTCTCTTACAAACACACACATACATAAATGTATACAAACATATTTACAAAGACACACGTGTGTATGCGCGCGCGTGTGCTCCGGTATTGACGTAACCGGCAAAAAGCTTCACTCTCTATTTTGTGTGTTCGTGTGTGTGTTCGTGTGTATGAGAGAGAGAGAGAGAGAGAGAGAGTAAATACTACATACACACCGCTCTCTCACTCTGTCTCACACACATACACGCACACACACACACACACCGCTTCACTCACTCACACTCTGTCTCTTACAAACACACACATACATAAATGTATACAAACATATTTACAAAGACACACGTGTATATGCGTGCGCACGCGTGGGTGGGTGGGTGGGTTCCACAATCGCCATCTATTTCAATTACTCTTGTGAGGATATTCACGTAAATCATTTTTTTCATTTAATCCCCATTTTAATTTCCGTAAAAGTTTCCAAGTACCAATGAGGCTTTTTGGCACATCTTCAATTTTCCCCATTCATGAGAGGCGCCCAGCCATCATTCATCTGAGAGTCCATCTACAGAATGTCCTCAAATTTCTATACAGCATATTTTGCCTTTTTTTCTTCAAGTATATAAGCAACAATTTCATTCCCGAGCAACGCCGGGTGCCTCTGCTAGTATATATATATATTCCACCTGTAACTGCCCCAAGGGACTGATCTCGAAATACCTTGACCGTGTCCTTGCCCCCCCCCCCCCCCCCAATGGTTTCCCTCCTCTTATGCATCCATGGCACTGATCATGCTCTTCGTCTTTTCAACTCTTTCTCCTTCCCTCCTGGCCCCTCTAAACTTTTCTTCACTCTTGATATCAAGAATCTATTTATGATCCCACTCAATGAAGGACTTCTTGCCCTCAAACACTTCCTAGACCTTTGACTCAACCCCCATCCTGACACGTCCACACTTCTTCCTCAGGTCGAACTTGTTCTCTCCTTCAACTGCTTTTTGTTCGCAGGGGAGTTTTACCAGTAAGTCTTGGGAGTGGCTATGAGAATGAGAATGTGCCCCAACTACATTATCATCAACATTTAATGTCCATTTTCCATACTGGCTTGGGTTGGACAGTTTTACAGGAACTGGCAAGACCAGGGGTTGTACTAGATAACCCATGCCAGTATGGAACATGGATGTTAAATAATGAAGATGAGGATGACAATGGTTTCTATACATGTTCCATCTACTAAAATTCACTCGTAAGGCTTTGGTTGGTCTAAGAGTATAGTAGAAAACACTGAAAGTACTGTGCAGTGGGAGTAAATAAAAAATCTTGTGGTTGCAAAGAAATTTTGCAACCTCACAACCAAACCAGGGCCTTGAATGAACTTTGAACCTCTTGATATCATGAATTTAATCTTTTTACACACAACTTTTCTCAGACATTTTCATATTTAATTTTGTTCTTTTTATCTCTTTTTTTTTCAGGTAGAAGAAAAGAAGGAACTGCAAGAACAGATAGATTTCCTTACTGCAAAAACATATGCAACTGAAGAATCTTATCAAGTACAAGAAGACAAATATAATAAGATAAGGAGTGAAAAGGAAGAGCTTTTAGCTGAGAATGAACTCCTTAAGACCCAGGTATGTAAAAAAAGAAAATTCATAAACATCATCATTTCAGATTTCACCTTTTTCTTACACCTTCCTATATTATCTATGGTATTTCATCTTTATCAAAATTTACTCAAAACTGATTGCCATTATTTTGCATGGATTCCTACCATTCTAGTGAGCCTCAGAAAACACTGTTAGAGTCTAATAAAAGCGTGTTTATTTTTATTTCAATCATATAACTTAAGGTTTTGTACAGCCAGTCTTAATTGGCTGACTGAACTCACCTGTGAGTGGAAGAGAGTAACAGAAAATAGCCGAAAAATTTTAAGTCTCAAGCTGATCATATGGCACTGGAGATTTTGTGATATCTCCTATTTTACATTTATCAAATGAGTCTTTCTTAAAAGAGAAGGGTTTATGGGAAGCAGGTAAAGAAAATTAAGAATATTTCTAATTTTTTTTTTTTTGCAGCTGAGCAGCTTGGGTGGTAAATATTATAGGATTTCCCAATGAACCTGTTAGTAACATGTAACCTTGGTCTAGTGAAATCTTTGCTCTGGTTAAATAAATAAACTTTCATACATAAATCAAGTAATTTTTTGCTAATGCTTGGACATTAGATAAAAGCACACACACACACACACACATACATATATATATATATATATATATATATATATATATATATATATACACACACATACAGGTCGTTGTCAACTTACGACTGATTGACTTTATGATAATTGGTGCATCAGCTCTTGGCAGCAATAATAAATAGTCCAACTGAAATCTAATGGGTTTAATTTCTTAGAAATTAACCCGTTTACGTGTGATGTCAGTTAATAAACACTTCCCCTAGGTTTGGTTATCGATTGCCACTGTAGTTATCCCAAGTGTTGGATGAATATCCTATCGCGGAGACATCGAGGCAACCTAGTATTTGTTTATAAGACGACTGCTTAAGACTCTGAATGTTTTTACTAACGCCAGTATAAAAGTATAATACAGAATGCTGTGTGTGACTTTTACCTGGGAATGTACTTTAAGAATGTAAACATATAAAACAAAGCGATGTAGGTCTATAGACTGACTTACAACCAGTGAGTCAGAATCAATTATGGTCATAAGTTGATGACGACCTGTATATATATATATATATATATATATATATATATATATATAGTTAAAAAAAACATAAAAAACAATAACAAAAGAACAACAAAGTGAGGACATGATACGGATAGTGTTATTGGACGCTCGGGAAAGGAAAGAGATATATATATATATATATGGATGAATAGATAGAGATATATAAATAAATTGTTTGTTTGTATTTTATTTGCAGGCTGAGGTATTCAAAGCAGATTTTGATGCTGAAAGAGAAGGTAGTACAAGCCAAAAGCGTGATATAGAAAAATTAAAGCAAACTATGAAACATCTTGAGCTTGCAAACAAACGGCTAGGAGCTGAGAACCAAGACTTATTGTCTCGGATAGAAAGGCACACTGAGCAACAATTATCTGAGATGCGGCAGAGATGCTCAACCAGTTTGAAACCTACATCAAAATGGAAACACAATAATGAATATGCTTCAACTTCTGGGGTATGTCAGTAAATTTTTATGATGTGTGTGTGTGTGTGTGTGTGTATGTAAAATAACTAAATACTTTCTCATAGCTTAAACTCTATACTTCAGTGACCACCAGATAATGGCACTCTGTCGGTTACAACAACAAGCGTTCTAGTTGATCTGATTAATGGTACAGCCTGCTTGTGTAATTAATGTGCAAGCAGCTGAACATTCCACAGGCATGTGTATCCTTAATATAATTTTTAGGGATGTTCAGCATGATACAGAATATGATAAAGGCTGGCCCTTCGAAATTCAGGTACTTCTCATTTTCAGCAGCTGAGGGGACTGGAGCAATGTGGAGTAAAGTGTCTTGCTCCACTGAGAATCAGATTCACAACCTGAGGATCATGAACTGAATACCCTAACCACCAGAGAAAAAAACTGTTAATTATACTTCACTAGCAGTATAGCCCAGCTTTGCCCGGGATTAAGTTGGGGTTATTAAGCTAATCAAGTTCTTTATTTCAAACCAAACTAAGTAACATGACGTCAAATTTGGGCAGAATCAGTGTTGCAGCTGGAGTGCATGGGTTGGGAGTTTGATCGGCAGAGGTGATCAGGTTACACATGCCATCCCTTTCAAAACACCACCGCCATCATCTGACCCCTCTTTGCTCATGGGTTAGGAACCCTTCCAGCAAGGAAAACAGAATGACCAAAAGGGCTCCCGATTCTCTGTGTCAGAAGCGGTTCTGTTCAGATCACAACGAAGTCTTAAGTATATATATATATATATATATATATATATATATATATATATATATATATATATATATATATGAGAACACGGATGTTACGAAAGTAAAACGTTAATGTTCGAAACTGCAGCAGTCCATAGATAATTCTTTATTCTGTATATTTCTCATTTTGTCCTGTTCTGGCGTTTTGTGAAATTTTTCTGGAGAATATTATTTTTCTTTGTGGTTGGGTCGTTGATGACCTCTTTCTAGCATACTGGATGTCCACCTAGTGGTCATCCCTTATACATGTGTAATACAATTTTTTCTGAATTTTCAGATTTGTTATATGCTAGGCTACTTGGTTTTAAATTGAATTAATATTCAATTTATCATCCTATCTATATAAATATATATATATATATATATATATATATATATATATATATATATATATATATATATATATATATATATATATATATATATTTATATGAACAACACACACATACACACACGCACGTATGTACACCAATTGCATACATATTTTTTGTACGCATACATGTTTGTATGTGTGTGTGTGTGTGTTGCCCGTATATCAACAAAACACACACACCTTGCCTTGCATATATATACGGATAAATGATTTGAAATAAATATATTTTGGAAACGGCGATTTACGGTACAGTACCTAGAAACGTGAAAATCAGACCACATGGGTTTCTTTACATCAATTCGGCAGTTTCCATGAAAAGTGTTGGGAAAGAACGCGAAAGAGATAGAGAGAGCGCGCTCTCCCTCTCTATCTCTCTCCCTCCCTTACATTTATCTCTCTTTCTTTCTTTCTTTCTCTTTCTCCCTGTCTCACACACACAGCAACATTACACACACACACATGTTGCTCTCTCACATTAACAAAAGAACTTCACATACACACCACACTTTCTGTCTCGCATACTCACTATAAAAATATAGCGTCTATTTCTTTTTGGCAACATGTGTTTTGTGTGTAATGTTGCTGTGTGTGTGTGAGAAAGAAAGAAAGAAAGAAAGAAAGAAAGAGAGATAACTGGCATGTGTATGTAAGGGAGGGAGAGATGGAGAGAGAGAGAGAGAGAGAGAGAGAGTATTTTTTTCTTTTGGCTTGTTTGCTGCGTTTTTTTTCTTTTTGCTTGTTGCTTGCTGCTTACCACACAGACGCTGGCAAACAAAATGTATCTCTCCTTCACCCTCCCTCTCACAAACATACAATTTCTCTCTCTCTCTCATGCACGCACAGATTTGACTTCGCCATGTCAACAAACTTCAAAATTGGTAAAAGTTTATCGATTTTTACAGCTATACTTGGGTGTCTCTGAGAGGAAAACTTGACAAAAATGCACATAAGGTCATGACACATCTCCTCCTAAAATTGAAGTGACATGCGTGCTAATTTGTGGACGTGCGTAAACTACATTCACGTATACACACACACACACACATCCTCTCTTTTATATATATACAGATTTCTGTTCTTTTATATCCCTCAGTATGGGTTTTTTCGTTTGTATATATATATATATATATATATATACCTGCATGTATGTATATATATGTACATGTATATATATATATATATACATGTATGTATATATATATGTATATATGTATATATATATATATATATATATTTATTTATATATCATCATCATCATCATCATCGTTTAACGTCCGCTTTCCATGCTAGCATGGGTTGGACGATTTGACTGAGGGCTGGTGAAACCGGATGGCAACACCAGGCTCCAATCTAATTTGGCAGAGTTTCTACAGCTGGATGCCCTTCCTAATGCCAACCACTCAGAGAGTGTAGTGGGTGCTTTTACGTGTCACCCGCACGAGGGCCAGTCAGGCGGTACTGGCAACAGCCACGCTCAAAATGGTGTCTTTTATGTGCCACCCACACAAGCCAGTCCAGGGGCACTGGCAACGATCTCACTCGAAAATCCTACGAAGGCCAGTCAGGCGGTACTGGCAACGGCCACGCTCAAAATGGTGCATCTTATGTGCCACCCGCACAAGAGCCAGTCCAGGGGCACTGGCAACGATCTCACTCGAAAATCCTACGAAGGCCAGTCAGGCGGTACTGGCAACGGCCATGCTCAAAATGGTGCATCTTATGTGCCACCCGCACAAGAGCCAGTCCAGGGGCACTGGCAACGATCTTACCTGGCTTGCCGGGTCTTCTCACGCACAGCACATTTCCAGAGGTCTCGGTCAGTAGTCATCGCCTCGGTGAGGCCCAAGGTACGAAGGTCTTGCCTCACCACCTCAGCCCAGGTCTTCCTGGGCCTACCTCTTCCACGGGTTCCCTCAACTGTTAGGGTGTGGCACTTTTTCACGCAGCTATCCTCATCCATTCTCACCACATGTCCATACCAGCGCAATCGTCTCTCTTGCACACCACAACTGATGCTTCTAATGTTCAGCTTTTCTCTCAAGATACTTACTGACCGAGACCTTTGGAAATGTGCTGTGCGTGAGAAGACCCGGCAAGCCAAGTGAGATCGTTGCCAGTGCCCCTGGACTGGCTCTTGTGCGGGTGGCACATAAGATGTACCATCTTGAGCGTGACCGTTGCCAGTACCGTCTGACTGGCCTTTGTAGGGTTTTCGAGCGAGATCGTTGCCAGTGCCCCTGGACTGGCTCTTGTGCGGGTGGCACGTAAAAGGCACCATTTCGAGCGTGGCCGTTTTCGTGCGGGTGACACGTAAAAGCACCCACTACACTCTCTGAGTGGTTGGCATTAGGAAGGGCATCCAGCTGTAGAAACTCTGCCGAATTAGATTGGAGCCTGGTGTTGCCATCCGGTTTCACCAGTCCTCAGTCAAATCGTCCAACCCATGCTAGCATGGAAAGCGGACGTTAAACGATGATGATGATGATGATATATATATGCATATATATCATCATCATCATCATCATCATCGTTTAACGTCCGCTTTCCATGCTAGCTCATGTGCGGGCGACACATGAAATCTTTCGAGCGGGATCGTTGCCAGTGCACCTGGACTGGCTCATGTGCGGGCGACACATGAAATATTTCGAGCGAGATCGTTGCCAGTGCCCCTGGACTGGCTCTTGTGCAGGTGACACATGAAATTATTCAAGTGAGTTCGTTGCCGGTGCCCCTGAGCTGGCTCTTGTGTGGGGTTGTTGTAGGATTTTCGAGCGGGATCGTTGCCTGTGCTCCTGGGCTGGGGCTGTTGTGCAGGTGACACATGAGGTTTCTCGAGCGAGATGAGCATGGCCGTTGCCAGTACCACCTGACTGGCCTTCGTGCGGGTGACACGTAAAAGCACCCACTACACTCTCTGAGTGGTTGGCGTTAGGAAGGGCATCCAGCTGTAGAAACTCTGCCTAATCAGATTGGAGCCTGGTGTAGCCATCTGGTTTCACCAGTCCTCAGTCAAATTGTCCAACCCATGCTAGCATGGCTACAGTCACATGGCCGATATAAGTAAAACAATAAAAAACTATCATTTTAATCTCGAGCAACACTAGGTATGTCTGCCAGTTCATTACTAAATGTGTTTTCCTCTTCTTCATTATTAATAGTAAAGAAGCTAGAAAAGATTGATTGTATTTCGGTCTAATTGTCATTGTAAATGACTGGTGCTTTCCTTTCTCTGTCTCTATCGCTTCACTCCTTTTCTCTATGGGTAAGAAAGTGAAGAAGTGTGGCTCAGTGGTTAGGTGTATTCAGCCCACAATCGTAAAGTCATGAGTATGATTCCCTGCAGCTCGCTGTTCTTGAGCAAAGCACTCTACTTCACCTTGCTGCAGTCCACTCAGCTGGCCAAAATGAGTTGTAACTGTAATTGAAAGGGGCCAGCCTTGTCACATTGTGTGTGAGGCTGAATCTCCCTGAGAACTATGTTTTGGTATGCATGTCTGTGGAGTACTCAGCCACTTGCATGTTAATTTTACAAGCAGACTGTTCCATTGATCAAATTAACAGGAACCTCGTTATCATAACTGATAGAGTGCTACTTTCTAAAAAGAGTGAAAGAAAAGGAAATGCTCCATATCGTAAGGCAAAAATGTCATGTGTTTAGCATAAGCAGTGAAAGCTAAGGTGAAATAATTGCTATTCTGTTGTGCATTTGCCCTCGACTCGCGCTGAGTTTGATAACAACAGCCTTTGCATCAGTGTTTATCTGGGAGTATGGCCTTCAGATCTGTGAGACCCACAAATGCTGCTGTTAGGACTGGATTAACATCCACAGTGACCATAATGACTAAAAATATTTTCCTGCCCCTATATAGGATCTTTTTTTCATTTTCTTCCAACCACTTGAAGGTTTATCTTGCTCCAGTCCACTCAGCTGGCCAAAATGAGTTGTACCTGTAATTGAAAGGGGCCAGCCTTGTCACATTCTGTGTGAGGCTGAATCTCCCAGAGAACTATGTTAATGGTATGCATGTCTGTGGAGTACTCAGCCACTTGTGAGTTAATTTTATCTTTGTGTAGTAATGAAAAGTGAAAGCAACATCGAATAATTGCTGTAGTTATTTGTGTTTGATTTAACAATGGGTCTATGTATCTATGTATCAACTTTTCTTTCGATCTATGATACATAGATATCTACTGTCTCTCTCACTTTCTCTCTTTCTCTCTCACTTCCTCTGTGTCCCTCCTCTCTCCCACTTTTAATTTAACAATGTGTGTATGTATCTATGCATCTACTTTTCTTGCGATGTCTGTATCAGTCTACTTTGAAAATTCTGATTAACATTTAAAAACACAAAACAAATTCTGTCACCACTCTCTCTCTCTCTCTTTCTCTCTCTCTCTCTCTCTTTCTCTCTCTCTCTCTCTCTTTCTCTCTCACTTCGTCTTTGTCCGCCTCTCTCCCGCTTTGCCACTCACTTCTTCCTTTGAAGTAACTGTAACACACCACAGGTACGTACATACAAAAACAAAAAGTTGGCGTATTAATATTATTGATTATTATTATAATTACGGTGGTGAGCTGGCAGAATCGTTAGCATGCCGGGAGAAATGCTTAGTGGTATTTCATCTGCTGCTACACTCTAAGTTTAAATTCGCCAAGGTCGGCTTTGGCTTTTATCCTTTCGGGGTTGATTGAATAAGTACCAGTTACGCACTGGGGTCAATGTAATCGACTTAATCCCTTCCCCCAAGCTGCCCTTGTGGCAAAAATTTGAAATCGTTGTTATTATTATTATTATTATTATTATTATTATCTGATGTCTTAATGATTCTTCCAATCCACTACTGCCCAAATTCAACTGCTATAGTTAATATAAATGATTATATTATTATTATTTTTACAGATGGAAGCAATGCAACATGAATATGTGGAACAGTACCAATGCCCACAGTGTAACCATGTCTTTCCAGATGCAGATTCTTTAAATTTACATTTTGAAGAACACAAGTAACAAAAATTCGAAACCTGTGATAGCTGTGATAAATAAAGATGTAATATATTCATTTATTTGAAGCTGATGATTCACTCCATTGCTTCTTAGAGTTTCTTGCTCTGTGCAATCATTCAAGTGACAAAAAGATTCATCTTTGCTTTGCATTGAAGATTAGATGCAGTAAAAAAAACTCAATAGCAGTGGAGTGAATATTCAGTTTTGAATCGATAAACTCTACTTTGTGTTTTAAGTACACTTTCTCATATTTTACATCCTCACGTATAGCTGATGATTTGGTCTGTTGTTATTCTGAATTTGTTACGTGTATGACAAAGAGATAATTGCATATATGATATCTGTATTGCCTGAATGCAGTATGCACAATCAAATCATCAGCTTCAAATGAATAAATAAATATGATTATGTATATTAAGTGATTTCATCTCTGGTTTCTACATTCACACTCATATGTATTCTGTGATACCATGGTACCTCAGGCAAGTATCTTCTCCTATAACCTCAGGCTGACTAAAACCTTGCGAGTAGATTTGGTAGATGGCAACTGAAAGAATCTTGTCATGTGTATGTAATAGTGCACACATTTGTATCTCTTTGTCATGATATTTCATGATAGTTGTAAATGGATGTCACTGTCATATAAGCAGTGTCATTGATTTCTAATATTTTGTAAGATCATGTCTGGCTATAGGGAAATATTATCTTGCTTGGAAATAAATGAGTTTGTGACAGGAAGGGCATCCAGCCATAGAATATCTACCTCAATATTCCAAGCATGGAAGAGTGGATGTTAAATGATGAGGATTATATAAACTGTATGCATGGTTATGTGGTTACGAATTTGCTTCTCAACTATGTGGTCTAGACAAATGTCTTCTATAACCCTGCATTGACCAATGCCATATGAAGGAATTTGGTTGATGAAAGAAGGCCATCATGTGTGCGAATATGTTGTGTATGTGTGTGCATGAAAGTTGATAAAACTATGCTGAGCTATGTTGCAATTTGAGTTTGGGTAACAACTGATGATGTTTCTTGACATTTCTTGTTAACAAATCCTTTGCAAGCTTTGCACTTTCAAATTTTTTTGGAATATAAAAAAATCTCTTACTTCAGAACGAGGATTGTTGACGGGAAGAGCATCCGATATCAAAAAACCCTCCTGTCTAAGTCATGGAAAATCAGATGTTAGACAAACACGAACAAGGAGTAATTCTATTTATCTATCTGTTTATTTGTGTATCCTGACATCTCACTTCCTCTGTTTCACACACTTTCTGTTCATATATTGAAAGAGTGCAATACAACTGCAATGACAAAACATAAAAAGTTTCTAGAATGGAGAACAATTATGTGTCTTTATGTGCATGCATTATTTCAAAGTGAGGTGGATTGAATATGTTGATAATAATGTATGTGAAAAGTAGAAGAAACAAAAATAAATTCATTAAAAATTGAGAATAAGACAGGAGTGATGATGAAATATGTCAAAGATTGTTAAAATAAGACAAAGGAGACTGATAAAATAGGACAAAGCAGACTCATAAAGCAGGACAAAGGTGGGCTGATAGAATAAGATTGAACAATAGAATAGGAAAAAGGTGCATTGATAATACATAAAGAAGAGAACCATTTTAAGAACAGAACATGTCTATCTATCTTTGTGTGTGTCATATTTTCCTCTTGTAGTTCCTTTATCTTGCCTACAATTCACCATCACATAAAAGACAACTATAGTTTTCACTTGTGAAGCTCATGGAATTTACCTGTGTTTTGCTAGTGTGATATAAGTAAAGTTTGTTTACAAATTTCACTTCAGCCTGAAATTCATTTTGTTTAGCTATTTGGTATATGTAGGCCATATGATAGATGTGTTAACAACTGAATTTGTTGTGTTAGACTCTGGTGAAAAGTTTAAATTGTAGTTTATTTTTACTTGTAGAAGTTATAGTGCGATGGCTGTTTCATTATATGCTCTCTGTGTGCATGTGTGTATAACAACATGAATATGGATAGAAAAATTCACATCTTTAATTGTAGAATTCATCATACAATTATTGGTGTCCGATATAGTTAGCCAAATTCATTTAATACTGAGTGCTTTATTGATATCTGCCTGGATATTTTAACCCCTTTTTTATTCTTACACACACACACACACACACACACACACACACACACACATTATATATATATATATATATATATATATATATATATATATATATATATATATATATATATATATATATATGTTTATTCATTTATTATTTTACTGGTTTTAGTCAATGGTCTGCAGTCACACTGGGGCATTGTCTTCAAAGGTTTCCGATAAAATGTTGGTACTTATTTCAATGAAATGTTAAACAGACATGACAGGCTTAAACACAATTTCTTCTTACTAAATTCCACTGAAAAGTTTTGGTCAACATAAATGGTGGTAGAAAGCACTTGCCCAACATACAATGCAGTGGGCAGTGCTGTCTTAAGGCATGGGTACACTGTAGTTACCCAGGGTCCCACAGGCCTAGAAACTCAATTCTAATCTATGTATGCTGTAGCTTATTGTCAATCAATAAAGCAATATCAGCCTGTGAACTTGAATTCTATTTATTAAATTAGCATTAAAGAACTTGGAAATCATTTATTTTCTAAAATAATAATGATATAGTTTTTGTTCTGTGAGCAAGTGACTTCTTAGTAAGATGAAGTGACATTAGGCAACTTTTTGTGCAGTGCCAGCAAGGTCATCATGTGGTTTAAAAACAAGAGTGGCAAAAGAAGAGCAAGGTTTACACAGTTTGATGTAATGGACTTCTATCCAGTATATCAAGGCTTTGTTATATAGGGTGCTGGATTTTGCCAGGGCCTATACTGAGATTAGAGGTAAGGGCATTATCAAGTTTGCCAGAAAAACACTGCTCTTCAACAAAGGATCAACAAAGGATCACGCAAACTGATCCCAAGTAATCCTTCAATGTAATGATGTGTGCCTTTGACAGTACTGAAGTGTGTAACCTCGTTGGTTTTTTTGTCATCCTGAATTTACTTCAGAAATTCCTTGAACTAGCTTTGGCAATATTGAGTGGGCTAAATGGCTACACAATTGATAGGCCTATGAAGGTCAGCTAAAAAGTTCATAGGCTGACCAAAATACTCTCATGGAACATAACCGAATGAGGTTTATTTTTCAACATAGTCCCCCTTGGTTGGCATAGTACTCTCCATTGATGGTGTGGCCCTTTTGAAGACAGTCAATAAACACAATGCTTTTTGCATCCCAAAAGCAGGCCATCACCTTCCTTGGTGATGTTCGCCTGCATTGGAGCAGGTGAGGAGGGGTGTTTCCACTGCATAGATTCTTTCTGTCTCTGGTTCAAAGTCATAAATTCAACACTCATCCTGGGTTAAGAAAACATTCAACAAAATCAGCTGGATCCTCCTCAAACAATGACAGATTTTTCCTGTGATATGATCAGCCTAGAGTACTTTTGATGAGGTGTCAGAAGAAGTGGCACTCGCTGAGCAGAAACTTTCATCATGCCAAGTTCATTGTGCAGAATATTCTCAACTCTCTAAAGGAATATATGAATAGCATTGGCTATTTGATTTACACTCAGCCACCTGTCATCCATCACCATGTGATGAACATGATCCATGTTTTCCTCAGTGGCAGTAGTTGCAGGATGTCAGGACCTTGGGTAATCTTCAAGGCTCTCCCTTTCCTTCCTAAATTCAGTTTTCCACTTTTGTTAATAAAGCTGGTGCACTATCCCCTAATGTAGCAACCATGTCAGCATGAATGTGCTTCAGGTCTAAATTCTTCTTTCTGCAAGTACTTGATAACACCAAAGTGCCAAATTTTGTCCATTTTCAAGAGAAGTTGCTACTAGTTATTTTTCAAGTCTTCTTTGAACAGTCAGGTATCAGTTTATCTATAAAGAAACAATGTAGTTATTAATAAGAAGCGCTGAAATTAATGCATGCAAGATTTCACTGGTCTAGCATCACTCCTTTGTACTTAGATTAAGAACTTTTCAGCTCACCCAGCAGAAGAATCTGTGACCTATAAAGAGATCTTTGATGCTGCAGTCCCATACTACAAGGCCCTGGTCACCAGTAAATTTAGGAAAAGAGAAAACGCCACTAGAAAGTGTTGTGGTTCATTCTACCACTTTCTTTCTTAGTTTAAGGGATAAACACTTTCTCTGAACTCATAGGTTCTGTAAAATATGTAATAGATATATACCTTAAGAGTCTCTTTTAGCTATGTACCTAGTATAAAGAAAACATTAGTAGCTTTGTCCATATCTTAGAGGAAGGATAGATTTAACATCCATAAGCTCTTCTTTAATATCCAGATGTTATAAGCTCTAGCTCAATATGTATGGTCATTGAAGGATTACAGCATTAAGTAAATTGATATACTTAAATAGGAGCAGGGGATGCAGGCTGTCTGGCAGACAAAAGAAATAAACTAAAGAATTCACTTCACCTGGACACCTACCTTATCATCATCATCATTGTCATTTAACATCTGCTTTCCATGTTGGCATGGGTTGGATGGTTTGACTGAAGGCTGGCAAGCCAGAAGGCTGCACCAGGCTCCTATCCAAACTGGCAAAGTTTCTACAGCTGGATGCCCTTCCTAATGCCAACAACTCTGAGAGTGTAATGGGTGCTTTTTACTTGCTACTGGCATGCAGACCAGTCAGGTGGTACTGGCATCAACCATGCTTGAATGGTGCTTTTTATGTGCCATCAGAACGGGAGCCAGTCAGGTGGCACTGACAACGACCACACTCAAATAGTGCTTTTTACGTACCACCGGCACGGGACCAGTCAGCCAGCATGGGTACCAATAAGACGGTACTGTTATCGGCCATGACAATGACTTCACTTGACTCAACAGGTCTTCGCAAGCACAGTATATTACCCAATGATCGAAGGGTACTCTTAAATGGGCCGGTTATGCTGCACTGGCATAGGCCATGGTTACGGTCTCACTTGGCTTGCCGGGTCTTCTCAAGCACATCATATCTCCAAACGTCTCAGTCACTTGTCATCACCTCCATGAAGCCCAACATTCGTAGGTTGTGTTTCAGCACCTCATCCCAAGTCTTCCTGTGCCTACCTCTTCCACCGGTTCGCTCTACTACTAGGGTGTGACACTTTTTCACACAGCTGTCCTCATTCATACACAACACATGACCATACTAGTGCAGTCGTTTCTCTTGTACACCACATCTGATGCTTCTTATGTCCAACTTTTTTTTCTGGGCGCTTACATTACACATCCAGCGGAGCATACTAGCTTCATTCCTTGCAAGCTTATGCATGTCCTCAGCAGTCACGGCCCATGTTTCACTGCCATGTAGCATGGCTGTTCGCACATGTGTCATACAGTCTACCTTTTACTCTGAGTAAGAGGCCCTTTGTCACCAGCAGCGGTAGGAGCTCTCTGAACTTTGCCCAGGCTATTCTTATTCTAGCAGCTACACTTTCAGCGCACTCTCCCCCACTACTAACTTGGTCACCTAGATAGCGGAAGCTATCAACTACGTCTAGTTTTTCTCCCTGGAATGTGGCAGAAATTGTTTTCTGCACATTCACAGTGTTTACTGCTCCTGAACATCTGCCACATACAAAAACTAACTTCCTAGTTAACCTTCCTTTGATATTGCTGCACCTCTTATGTGTCTAAAGCTTGCACTCGGTGCATCTTATAGAGTTTCTGCCTACGCCTTTTCTACAGATCGAGCAGGGCCATCTACCTGAAGGAATTTGTGGTTTGTCTGCCTTCCTACTTATTAGGACTTTGGTTTTAGCTAGATTGACTCTAAGGCCCTTCAATTCTAATCCTTGCTTCCACACCTGAAACTTCTCTTGTTCTGATAGTGACTCAGCTATTAGAGCAAGATCATCAGCATAGAGAAGCTCCCAGGGGCATCCTGTCTTGAATTCCTCTGTAATTGCCTGGAGGACTATGATGAATAAGAGGGGGCTGAGTACTGATCCTTGGTGGACACCTACCCCTACCTGGAATTCTTCATTATACTCGTTGCCAACCCTCACCTTACTGACAACATCCCTATACATGGCTTGTACAGCTCTCGCTAACCACTTGTCTATCCCTAGTTTCTGCATTGACCACCAGATAAGGGATTGGGGGACCCTGTCAAAGGCTTTCTCTATGTCAACGAAAGCCAGGTACAGAGGTTTATCTTTGGCTAGGTATTTCTCTTGCAGCTGTCTTACCAGAAATATATCATCAGTGGTGTTTTTCCCTGGCACAAACCCAAACTGCATCTCATCTAAACTGACCCTCTCCCTAATTAGTTGGGCTATGACCCTTTCTATGACTTTCATTACCTGATCCAACAACTTGATACCTTTGTAATTATTCATATCTAATGCATCACCTTTACCTTTGTAGCAGTTGACTATGGTCATTGAGTATGACTCCTTCGTGTATCACTTGACTGACTATAAAGGTGACTAGACTATAGCTGACACCACCGGATATTTTAAGCATCTCTGCAGAGATTCCTGATGGGCTGGGGGCTTTCCCTGTCTTTATACCCTTAATTGTTTTATCTACCAAGGTACTGTCAATTTGGATAGCTAGTCCCTCTGTTGGGTCGACATTCGGCAGACTCTCTTTCTCCCATTCATTCTCTTCATTTAGCAACCTTTCATAGTGGTGTCTCCAAGTCTCTCTCTTTGCTGCCTCATTAAATGCAAGTGAGCCATCATCCAAGCAGACACATTTCTCTTCTATGACATCACGATTCTCTCTCACACACTGTCTTGCAACATGAAACACTTCAAGATTTTGGTCCTCATGACGCATAAAATTGGCAAATTTTTTCTTATCTGCTTCCCCTCTGGCTAAGTAAATTCTTTGCTACCACCGTTCTTCCAGTCCTTCCATGCATGTTTCTTTTCCCTAATGGCCCTGTCAGCTACAATGTTCCACCACCATGTTACCTTGGATCGAGTAACTCTGAACAGGTCAGTAGCTCTCAACAGATTGTCCCATAGGAACCTCCAGTTGTCTTCCACATCATGTGATGCTATATCCTCCTCTATTTCATCAAAAGCTGTACATTCGCTTGATCCTTAAGCGTCCAGACCCATCTTCTCCATGCTGGTCATCTTCTGGGCATCTATTTAGCCCTGATCCTGAAGTCACTAACTACTAATCTATGTTGGAGGGTGCATTCTTCACCTGGGAAGGTTTTGCATTTATAAGTAGCCATCTTTCCCATTTCCTGGCGAGGATGTAATCAATTTGACTAGTGTGTCCACCAGATCGGTAGGTGAATAGGTGACTGGCAGGTTTCCTGAAATTAGTATTACAAATCATAAGATCATTTGCATCATAGAACTACAGCAGCCTGGTTCCCTCCTCATTGCAGGAACCAAAACCATAGCCTCCATGTACATCATCGAAGCCCCCTGCATCTTGTCCAACATGCCCATTGAAGTCGCCAACTGCATAGAGAAGGTCCCCGTCATTCGTCGATGAGCTAGTCTGCAAGAAGGTGTCATAAAATTGCGTTTCTGTTCATCAGGTAGCTCTGGCTGAGAAGCATAAGCTGAGATAATGGTTGCTAATCCATGTTGCAGCACTAATCTAATCTTAAGTACTCTGTCACAGACTCTGACTACTTCTCTGCAAGAAGTATGCCCACGCCCCCAACCCCGTCAGTATTCCCTGCCCAGAAAATCTTATGCCTATGTTCTTTGCCTGTGAGGAACCTAGCAGAACTTCCTCTCCACCTTACTTCTTGGATACAGCACAAATCTACACGTCTCTGTTCAATCCTCTCAAAAGACTTCTGGTAGAGGTAGTGAGGGTGGGAAGGGCAGGTGCACCACAAAACAGCAAAAACTGAGGCTGCTGGTGTGAGAAAATATTAATGATAATAATGAGATAGAATTGAGCATTTGAATTCTTAACTAGAACTATAACCAACAATTTTCAGTTAGCCAAACTGTGACAAAATTAGATAATTGAATGAATATATAACAATAATAAATGAGTGTGAAAGAGAGGGAGAAAGAGGGAGAGTTGGATTGAGCAAAGTGATCTTAAGTTTTTTTCTCTAAGCATACAGTATGGAAGACAACACTGTGATTACATAGATAATGAAATAGATGAATAATGAAATAAAATAATAAAGTAATTATAATTTGCACTGAAAAAGAGGTTTTAGATGTGTGCTTGGTTGGAAGACAAGGTTACTTATCTGAACATCTTCTGGTTTCTACTCTATGTGGCAAGGTATTAAAATATGAGGTAGGAGAATCTGAATGAGCTAGTTTATATAGGGTGGGGGTGGAGTGGGGGACAGGAGGTAAAGTGTTGGGAGAAGCAAGTGGTTAACGAAACAGAGAGAGGAGTAGGAGAGAGCGAGAGAGAGAGAGACCAGAGTTAGGTTGGTTGAAGACAGAACACGAGGAGACGGAATTTTGGGATTTAGGGTAACATAATTGAATGAATGGGTTTAACATTGCCACTGCTGGAGTGAAAGAATAGTAATTTTAATAATGAGATAGAATTGGGTACCATGAAACAGCAAAATCTCAGGCTGCCAGTGTGAGAAAATATTAATGATAATAATGAGATAGAATTGGGCATTTGAATTCTTAACTAGGCTACCTAAACTACAAAAATGAAATTTTCTGATCATGCCCACATGAAAGGAAATATGTAATTTGATACTGGTGAACTGCATCATAATTATAAACATTAGAGCTTCCACCATCGGTACTTCCCACCACCACAGTCTGAGAGTTCAGCACAATGTTTACCACTCCCAACTTATTACATACAAATATATATATATAATCACTTACATATCTTCACATGATTTTTAAGACAGGATACCCACTCCATCCCCTCCTTTATACTCTCTCCCAGCACCCCCACCACTTGCATCCAAGCCACATATC
Organism: Octopus bimaculoides; assembly: GCF_046866305.1. NCBI lineage: Eukaryota > Metazoa > Mollusca > Cephalopoda > Octopoda > Octopodidae > Octopus > Octopus bimaculoides. Next base: position 29,886,667 of record NC_142947.1, on the reverse strand, counting down.
CACTTTGCAGGCAGTTGCCTCTTACATCATGGAGGCACAGTGACTTTTGTGCAAGGGCCATAATCTTGATGAATTTTCTTTTGAACTTAGGCAAGATTTTCATTCTGTTTTTTCCCCCAACGCTCCCAAACCAGATTTAATACTACTTGCCTTTCAGTAGCAGAAAGACATCCCATCACTTTTCTTACAAGCCCTTCTGACAAGTACCATTTAGATTCTCCCCTGACTCATCTGGGAAACCAATCAGTAAAATTGATTGAAATAGATCTATAATATTGTATAAATATATCCACTCTGTATTGACAAATATACGAGTTCCTTTTTTTCAGATTTCTTACACACACACAGCCAGTTTTCCATATTGGCATGGACTATCCTTCTGATGTAGAGTTTTATAATCCAAATATTCCTCATGTCACCAACCCTTTTAGTCACTTTTCACAGCATGTAAGAATGTGATGTATCTTGGGAAAATGTATTCTGCTATAGTCTTGGGCCAACAGATACCTTCTGAGTGAATTTGATAGTCTGTGCTGAAGCCAGTTGTGTGAATGTGTGTGTATGTACTTATATATATGTGTGTGTGTGTGTGTGTGTACTTTAGGTTAAGTTTATATTTGTGACATATTTCAAATTCTAAAGGCAAATTCACTGCAGTTACCACGGAGTAAAAATTCTCTACTATGGTAAAAGATTCCCAGACACTGCATTTCTGAGAACTATGTTAAGGGTACATGTGTTTGCGAAGTGCTCAGTCACTTGTACATTAATTTCATGAGCAGGTTGTTCAATTGATCGGATCAACTGGAACATTTGTTGTAAGAGATAGAGTGCCAGTTAGGAATGGACATGATATGGGTGAGATGATGTTGAGTCAGGTGGATCAGATAGGATGTGATGTGACTCTTGTTGGTTCTGTGGAAGTTGTAGAAAAAGAAGAGTGAGGTTGGAGTGTGTTGGTGTGTGACCCCATACTAATCAGTTGGGAAGATGATCACATCTTGATGAAGCCTGTATTATGTGTGATAGATGGTCAGTGATGGGTGTAAAACAGGGGTTTTCAAACTTTTTGACTTGCGGACCCCTTTATATTTCAGGCTTTTCATATTTACTATATGAAGCATTATTAAAATGTTAAGTAGAAATAAATATGTTGTGATAAAAATAAAAGACCATATTAGTCAAAGGACTGGTGTGTGTGTGTGTGCGTGCGTGTGTGTGTATATATATATATATATATATATATATATATATATCAGCCCTGGAGGGATTACAATCTCTAAATTAAAATCAGTGCATGACCTGGGCATTGACATGAGTAATGAGGCATCTTTCCAGCTGCATATTACTAATTTGGCAATAAAATGCAGATGGTTGGCTGGTTCCTTTGAACTTTCAGAACTGGAAACATGATGATTCTCTGAAGGACATATGTCCTCAGCCACTTAGACTACTGCTCCCAAATACGGTCATCACACAGTATAAAATTAACAGCATAATTCGAAAAAATCTAGCAAAATTACACAAAAAAATCGTCTCAATGAAAGATGTCACTGGGGAAGGTTGAAAAAGTTAAAACTCTTCTACCTAGAATGAAGGCAAGAAAGATATACATAGGACTTGTACCAAACTTTGGCATTGAAAGTTACACTAACAGTAAAACGGAGTGCCACTGTGTAGTGCCAAAGATCCTAACATTGCCATCAAGATACAGGAGCAGATACTACAACAACTTGGGTTTCAAGGGCTCATAACTCTTCAATATCCTTCTAAGAAGAGATCTGCATGGTGTGGATGTAGGAATCTTCAAAACAAAACTGGATCTCCTCCTGTTAAGGATCACAGAGAATGAAGGAAGCAGCATAAAGGCCCCTTGTTCATCAAATGCCACTTATCAGATGAGGTTTCAAATAGCGAAGGTGTAGTAGAGCCAACAGTGGTGCCCCAGTATGGCTGTAGCTCCAGAGCTGGAACTAGTTCCCAGCTTTAAGGATGTTGTAAAAGACCTGGCTGGAGGCCCAAGCTTCTGAGTTCTTTTACAAAGCTTAGGAAAACTGAAAGACTGCGGCAATAAGTGTGTAAATATGAGAGGGAAATAAGCTGGATAAAATCATAATTAACTGATCCAGCTAAGCTAGGAATTTTTCACCACCCCTCATATGGGCAACCAAATCGAACAGTCTCAAGTGTAACTGCCCAAAACTCTAAGGACATCTGGTAACTTGACTAACGAAAGAAGGCTACGAATGACCCATCCTTTTTTTTTCCTGTCTGCCTTTGTATTGTCTGTCTGTCCCGATGTTTTATTGTCCTCTATTGCGGTTTCGTTATATATATATATATATATATTGTTATATTTCGAGATATTAATCCTACCCTCGCCAAAAAATGACCATCCCAAAATATAATATCTGTTTCAACACATGGTTTCACATCAGGAATCTGGCAACACAAATTCATAGACGTGTGTGTGTGTGTGTGTGTGTGTGGCAACTATGAGAAACATGCAAAACCTGCTGAACAGCGAGAATCCAAGCAATAATGTGTCTATTCATTCTCTATACATTCTAGAAGATTCGTGCATTAATATACTTACTGTTGTTTTTTGTCCCTTTCGTGACATTAGCAATTCGTTGAAGTAAGGAGATTTCGAAACCTTATTGACTGCACTGTCTAAAAATAATTCAGAGACAAAGACTGCATTAAAAATATATGCAATTTATTTCTGCCATTTTAGTGTTCCTTATATTAAATATGTGGACTATGAAATAATTAAAATATAGCTAAAGGGAGGCAACTCTTGCTATGATTTGCTGATCATATAAAGATTCAATTACGCAGAGTTATCTTACATAACAACGGCACGAGTACAAATTTTGTGGTGAAGCGATAGATAAATAAGACCTTTTAACTGACTTCTGCTTTAGTAACTGATTGATTAATTACGTATATCAAATATTGGGAAAGCCCTCGGCCCATCAGGAATCACTGCAGAGATGCTCAAAATATCTGGCAGTGTTGGCTACAGCCTAGTCACCCGTATTACGAACCAGGTGATACACGAAGGAATCATACCCAATGACTGGTGTAGCAGCACCATAGTCAACTGCTACAAGGGTAAAGGTGACGCTTTAGATACAAATAATTACAGAGGCATCAAGCTGTTAGATCAGGTTATGAAAGTTACGGAGAGGGTCATAGCCCAACTAATTAGGGAGCGAATCAATTTAGATGAGATGCAGTTTGGGTTCGTGCCAGGTAAAAGCACCACTGATGCCATATTTCTAGTGAGACAGCTGCAGGAGAAATACCTAGCCAAGGATAAACCTCTGTACCTGGCCTTCGTTGACATGGAAAAAGCCTTTGACAGGGTCCCCCGTATCCCTTATCTGGTGGTCAATGAGGAAACTTGGGATAGAAGAATGGTTAGTGAGAGCTGTGCGAGCCATGTACAGAGATGCTGCCAGTAAGGTGAGGGTTGGAAATGAGTACAGTAATGAATTCCGGGTAGAGGTAGGGGTCCACCAAGGTTCCGTCCTCAGCCCCCTCCTATTTATCATAGTCCTCCAGGCGATCACAGAGGAATTCAAGACAGGTTGCCCCTGGGAGCTCCTCTATGCTGATGACCTTGCACTAATTGCGGAGTCACTATCAGAACTAGAGGAAAAGTTTCAGGTGTGGAAGCAAGGACTAGAATCGAAGGGCCTTAGAGTCAACCTAGCAAAAACCAAAATCCTAATAAGTAGGAAGGTAGATAAAACACAAACCCCTTCAGGTAGATGGCCCTGCTCAGTATGCAGAAAAGGAGTAGGTGGTAACTCTATAAGATGTACCCGGTTCAAGCTATGGACACATAAGAGGTGCAGCAATATCAAAGGCAGATTAACTACGAAGTTAGTTTTTGTATGTGGCAGATGTTCAGGTGCAATAAACACTGTAAACAAACAGGAAACAACTTCTATCTCATTCCAGGGAGAAAAACTAGAGGTAGTCGATAGCTTCTGCTATCTGGGTGACCAAGTTAGTAGTGGGGGTGGGTGTGCTGAAAGTGTAGCTGCTAGAATAAGAATAGCCTGGGCAAAGTTTAGAGAGCTCTTACCTCTGCTGGCGACAAAGGGACTCTCACTCAGAGTAAAAGGCAGACTGTATGACGCATGTGTACGAACAGCCATGCTACATGGCAGTGAAACACGGGCTGTGACTGCTGAGGACATGCGTAAGCTCACAAGGAATAAAGACAGTATGCTCCGCTGGATGTGTAATGTCAATGTGCATACCCGTCAGAGTGTAAGTATCTTGAGAGAAAAGCTGAACATAAGAAGCATCAGTTGTGGTGTGCAAGAGAGACGATTGCGTTGGTTTGGACAGGTGGTGAGAATGAATGAGGATAGCTGCGTGAAAAAGTGCCACACCCTAACAGTTGAGAGAACCCGTGGAAGAGGTAGGCCCAGGAAGACCTGGGCTGAGGTGGTGAGGCAAGACCTTCGAACATTGGGCCTTACCGAGGCGATGACAACTGACCGAGACCTTTGGAAATGTGCTGTGCGTGAGAAGACCTGGCAAGCCAAGTGAGATCGTTGCCAGTGCCCCTGGACTGGCTCTTGTGCGGGTGGCACATAAGATGTACCATCTAGAGCGTGACAGTTGCCAGTACCGCCTGACTGGCCTTTGTAGGGTTTTCGAGCGAGATCGTTGCCAGTGCCCCTGGACTGGCTCTTGTGCAGGTGGCACATAAAAACACCATTTTGAGCGTGGCCGTTTTCGTACGGGTGACACGTAAAAGCAGCCACTACACTCTCTGAGTGGTTGGCGTTAGGAAGGGCATCCAGCTGTAGAAACTCTGCCAAATTAGACTGGAGCCTAGTGTTGCCATCCAGTTTCACCAGTCCTCAATCAAATCGTCCAACCCATGCTAGCATGGAAAGCGGACGTTTAAACGATGATGATGATGATGATGATGATGATGAAATCACATACACTCATGTGTGTTTGTGTGTATATATACACACACTGCATCTGTAATGAGTCCTGTATTATTATATCTCAACAGATTTATATATATATATATATATATATATATATATACACACACACATATACATGTATATATATACATGTATATATATATATATATAAATGTAGGGAAGTATGTATTTATACATGCTTACTTGTGTGTGTGTGTGTAATAATTAATAATTTAAAATTTGTGTGTACACCTTGTAGTGTGCCATTTAAAGCTTATTCACTGTATTCGGCTACCTGATGTCATCAAAAGCATGGAACTACATGCCACTGGATTTACTTCAAGAATTCCTTCGTATCCGTAGAGTTTATGAAATAGGAGAGAAAGAAAATAGAATTCACAAGAATCTTTATTATTCACTATGATATTTTCTGGCCATCGTGTACTGGTGCCTCACAGATGAGATGCTGTACAAGCAGTTGTGGTGCATCATAGGTGCAGATGTGTCTTGTCAGGTAGTTGTAGTTTGCTACTCGTCTACACAAGAAACTGGGTTATAATGTAGAACTCTACTTATATAAGCAATAAAGTGACTTACAAAGAATCAAAAAAATTATATCATAATATATTTTTATATTTTATTTTTTATTTTTTAATTCTTTGCTATGTGATAAATTTCTGTGTTAAATTGGGCAAAAAAATGCTACAGAAATTTATGAAATACTCCAGACTGCTTATGGATTAAATTGTATAAACAAAACACCTATTTTTCATTGGTACAAGAGGTCAGGTAAAGTAAGTCCAATGGGAAGCTGATGATGATCCCCTTTTTCAACAGTAAGGGCATCATCTAACCCACTGGGTTTCCACAGGCCAGACAGTCAACAAAGAGCACTTTGTTGAGGTTTTGAGGAAGTTCAGGAAGAGATTTCATTGCGAAAGGCCAGAGCACCTATGTCAGAACAATTCACCAGTCCATAGTACCATCTTGGTAACCGAGTACTTGACAGAGATGCGCATCAAAACTGTCTCTCCCTCTCTCCCCACTACAGTCTTTGTGAGTTTTGGTTGTTCCACAAACTGAAGAAAGCTGTGACAAGGGTCTTAGACACCTTCAGTTTAGAGGACTTCCATGAAACCTTCATGAAGTGGCTGGTGTGCTACGAATGCATGGAAGTCAGAGCATCCTACTTTGAAGGAGATTAGAGTTTTCTGCTTTGAAGTTAATAAATATCTCTCCTGAAAAAGTCTGAAAATTTCTGGAATGCATCTTGTACAAGATAGTTTTTCAACTCCAGTGTAACAGTGCTAATGGTATCTTCTGCATCTAGCAATCTTCTGCACCCCTCCTTTCTTGGTAGGTAGGGCCTGTTTGTATTACACGTAGGGTGGTGCATGTTGTGTAGCCTCATCATTCTTCTACCTAAGTTCTGTAGTTCTGCCCTCTTTAAAAAAGGAGCAGAGTATCTTAATACTGGTATGGCTCATATAGTCATTGATTTGATAATATTCCCCCTGTTCAATTTTGTTTGGAGCACCTTTTTAATTTTTCTCTTGTACTCTTTGGAGATTTTCTCAGTCACTTCTATTATCCTTGCAGTATCCCTAGGTACTTGTATCCCTTATTATTCCACAGGAATCTAATGATATCATCTTGTGGTATTTTTATACCGTCAGAGTTTATTTCTCTTAATTAACACTGCATACTTGTTTATCGCAAACTGCATTCCAATATCATTGTTGAATACTCTTACCGTTAGAATTAGAGAATTCAGGTCTTTTTCACATTTTGCATATAATTTGAGTTTTCACCCATATAAAGCAGGTGTTTTATTTTCATCTTAGAGAAAATAAATCTGTGTATATTTGTCAGGAGGATTAACCCAATGACAAACAGGAATGGAAATAGAGAGAATGAGTCTCCCTGGAATATCTCCTTGCATATTTCCGTGTTTTCTAACAGTTCATTTGCACAACGTGTGTGTTTGTGTGTGTGTGTGTGTGTGTGTGTTTGTGCACGTACATGTGTGCATGCATTTGTGCAAATAAAATGAATAACCAGAGCAACAATTTCCTATTCTTTTCTATTGATTTCTATTTAGAAAAATTAGAAGATAAATTAATTTTTTATTTGTTGTTTCATAGAGTCATATTTCAAAATATATTTGGAGATCAAAGAGTGCAGGACAGTCTTCCAACACTACAAGGGTAACATAAGATAAGATAGCAGAGTTTTCATAGAAGTCAGAGCTCTGTGATCTTTGTCTTAGAGAAAACCTTCATTCTATTTGCTACCTTAACTAAAATGAAAGAAATGAACTTAGTTAGACCCTCTGACATTCCCCTACACCAAAATGTTTCACTTCAGTTCTAAAACATTCTCTTGGTGCATGGTTAATAACAATTGATTGTGAAGAAAAAGAAATGATCTGAATACAAACTGTATCATTAATAGTCATTTCTTCTCATTCCCAAAAAGACCAATTAAACAAAACACCCTGGTTTGGAAATATCTGTTTACATCTAACATATAACAAACATATAACAGCCTCTACATACTTCTTACACAAGGTTTGCTTGAATATTATATATTTTTCTACCCCAAAACAGAATCAACATGTGAGTGTGAGTCTGCATGTTTGTATGCACATGTGAATGTATGTGAAATAACTTGTTTTAAACTTACCATATTTCTTTGTGATATATTTGAGGACCTTCCTTCCCATTTGTGAAGGCGCATGGCTCAGTGGTTAGAGCGTTGAGCTTACGATCATGATGTTGTGAGTTTGATTCCTGGACCGGGCTGCGTGTTGTGTTCTTGAGCAAGACACTTTATTTCACGTTGCTCCAGTTAACACAGCTGTAGAAATGAGTTGCGACATCACTGGTGCCAAGCTGTATTGGCCTTTGCCTTTCCCTTGGATAACATCAGTGGCATGGAGAAGGGAGAGGCTGGTATGCATGGGCGATTGCTGGCCTTCCACAAACAACCTTGCCCGGACTTGTGCTTCGGAGGGTAACTTTCTAGGTGCAATCCCATGGTCATTCATGACCGAAGGGAGTCTCCTCCTCTTCCTTCCCATTTGTTTACTTTACATAAAGTTATAGCACTGATAACTGGGTAACTTTAAATAATTATGCATATTGCTTAGATGTACTAAAATAGCATTGACCAGATTAATATACATCCCTCTACTTCATAGCTCCTGGCATGTATTTAAAAATCACAACTTATGTATCAGCATAATATACAGAAGGTATATTTTTTTTTCTAAATTATTTCTCATTGATATATAAAGTGATTGCTTCATTCTTTTGCTTGTTCATGGTAAATTTATATGCCAACCATTCCTGATGACAAAAACTGCTCTGTACTGTGTGGCTAAATGAGTATATATTTCAAGCATGTGGTAAATATTCAATATTTCCTTTATGTAGTATATTGAGGTCCATCAGTCTTCTTGTTTAATTCACAGAGACATAATTTCATAACACCAATTACATGTTGAGTTATTGTGCACTCTCACTGATTATCTCCCAATGAACTAAAATTGAATTACTAGGGGGGAGGGGGGTCATGTACATTTACTTGCTTACAAGTCTGTCTGTTTTTCTATCTGTCTACACATATGTGCACATGCATGCACGCACACACACACACACACACACACACACACACACACATTTATATTAAAAACAACATTGAAACATGAAATTGAAATACCAGTTGTCCCACAGGGAAGGCAGCATCTAACATTAATGAAACATCTGATGCTTACTGCAGTTTTGAATACATTAAAAGGAACAGACTAGTGTCTATAGTAGTCATCTTCAACCATTTTTTATCTATGGAATCCTTTGTTTACTATTTAATTATGGTTGATCCCATAACTGTTCGATGTTTAAAAACTAGTTTTATAGAAACTTCTTTCAATATCAAAATTCCTATTTTGTTATTTACACATTAACTTGTGTAGGTTAAACTATGTAAAATGTTTCTTGCAATAAACACACCAAAAGCAAAATTTTTTCATAGATCCTTGAAATATTATTGCAGGTACTCAATTTATTATTTTGTTTTTGTGGCACCCCCATGGGCCCTGGTTGAGAACCACTGGTCTAAAAGAAGAAACTAATGGCTAAGTTGCCAAAACCTTAGGCAAGTGTCTTCTACTATAGCCTTGGGCTGACAAAAGCCTTGTGAGTAGATTTGGTAGGTAGGAACTGAAAGAAGCCCGTCCTAACACACACACACACACACACACACACACACACACACACACACACACAGAGATATATGTACCTGTGTGCATATCTTTGTGTCTGTGTTTGTCCCCCCGCCACTGCTTGACAACTGGTGGTGTTGTGTTTACAACCCTGTAACTTGGTGGTTTGGTGTGCTAATGACTCTGACAGCTTGCCACCTTAGGTGTGGAAAATATTGGTCAAAATATTCCAGTACTTCAACATCAGAAATGCTACTGGAATAACTTGAACCAAGTTATGGTATGGTTATTTAAACTGGTATGTTATGTATTATATAACTGTTAATCATGTATCTTATGTAACTGAGTTGTGTCTAGGTACATACTTGTTTACATTTTAAAATGTTGTCTTCTGCTTCCATTACTATCAATGGCAGTTTAGGAAGAAGAGAATAGCAAAATTCTGATGAATTGTTACTGATAGGCACAGGCGTGGTTGTGTGATAAAAAAACTTGCTTTCCAACAACATATTTCTGGGTTCAGTCCCACTGTGTGACATCTTGTGAGTAGATCTGGTAGAAAGAAACTGAAAGAAGCCTGTCATATATACATGTATATCTATATCATCATATCATCATCATTATCCTCTTCAGTTGGCATCTACTTCCCATGCTGGATGGGTTAGACAGTTTAAAACTGATAAGCTGGAGAGCTGCACCAGGTTCCAATCTGATTTGGCATGGTTTCTACAGCTGGATGCCCTTCCTAACACCAACCACTCCAAGAGTGTAATGGGTACTTTTTAGGTGCCACCAACATTGGCCACAACTACACTTTCCCTTGGCTGGACGAGTCTTTTCAAGCACAGCATGAAAGGTCACCAAAGGTCTCAGTTACTTATTGTAGCCTCCCTGAGGCCCCACATTCAAAGTGTGCTTTTTATGTGCCACCAGCACGGGTGCCTGTTACATGACACTGGCGTCAGCCATGACTACAGTTTCACTTGGCTTGTCTTTGCCTCCATGAGACCCAACGTTCGAAGATCATGCTTCACCACCTTGTCCCATGTCTTCCTGGGTCTAACTCTTCCATAGTTTCCCACCACAGTTAGAGATTAGTATTTCTTCACACAGCTTTCCTCATCTATGTGCATCACATGCCCATGCCAGTGCAGTCATTTCTCTTGCATCCCACATCAAATGCCTCTTAAGTCCAACTTTTCTCTCAAGACACTTACACTCTGTTGTAAAGGCACACTGACATTGCACATCCAGCAAAGCATACTAGCTTCATTTCCTTCAAGCCTATGCATGTCCTTAGCATGGCTGTTTGCACACAGGCATCATACAGTCTGCCTTTCACTCTGAGGGAGAGGCACTTTGTTACCAACAGAGGTCAGAGCTCTAAACTTTACCCAACCTATTCTTATTCTAGCAGTTACGCTCTCGGAGCATCCACCTCCACAACTTAATTGTTCACCTAGATAACGGAAGCTATCAACTACTTCTAACTTTCCTCACTGGCATTGAATGGAGTCTATTTTCTGTACATTTTTAGTGTTTATTGTATGTGTGCACCTTCCATACACAAAAACTATTTTCCCTGTTAACTTTTCCCTGATATTGCTGCACCTCTTGCGTGTCCATAGCTTACACCTGGTACATCTTGTAGAGTTTCTATTGCCACCTTTTCTACTGATTGAGTAGGACCATATACCTGAAGGGATTTGTGAATTGTCTGCTTTCCTACTTACTAAGACTTTGGATTTTGCTAGATTAACTCTAACTTTTGATTCTAGACCTTGCTTCCACACCTCAAATTTCTTCTCTAGTTCTGGAAGTGATTCGGCTATGTTTGAAAATAATTCTACTGTTTGAAAATAATGAAGAATTTTCTGTTATTTAGCTGGTGTTTGGAACATGAATTAATATAAAATTTTAATAGAAGGTTTTAATTTACATCACTTAAAGCAGTCTCAGATAGTTTGGTATTAAAAGAGTTAATTTCACACCTACAACAGCCAACCAGTTATAATAATTGACTATAGAAACTGTTTGGTGGCTAAGGAGTCAGTGGAAACAGACTGATGGCTCCTCAAGTAAGAGACTAATTGATATACTTGATTCAACAGTAATATTCTAATGATCAGATTAATCAAGAGACTGTTTTAGACAACAGATACACTAAAGAAATTATTCAGAGACACCATCTACATGAAAAAGAATTGTTAAGTTCATATTTAATGAAGTGAACACTAAAAAGCTAATTAGAAATAATTATGTAATGAGGAAAAGATAATATCAGTTCTGGGTTAATATTGTTTTAATTGATCTGGCTAATGTGATAGCTAATTACAGACATGTTTCAGCCTTATTAGGCTTCCCAAGTGAAATAGACTTCACTGCATTTGCTAAAGTTGTGATGAAAGAACCATCATCATTTCATTGTTTTTATGTTTGTTTTTTGTTTTTTTGCTAGCATATGGTAGACTTATTGGACATGGTATTCTATAACTAGATGCCCTTTCTGTTGCCAAACCATACTTGCATCTCAAGCTAGATAATTTTTATTCAACTGGTGTCTACACATCAAACAGCTAAGCTATGGAGTATATTGCTTACAGGAGACCTAAACAAATGTCACTACTGCCTAGGCAGTACCAATGTCAAGACGTGCAAGCACAAATACTCACACACTAGAGGACCAGGATATGTGGCACATTGCTAAAAACAAGGTGCCACGTAAAAAGCATTGATATGGGTGCTGGTGCTATGTAGAAAGTACTGGTAATGGTACCACTTAAAAAGCACTAGTGATAGTGCCATGTAAAAAGCACCCAGTACACTCTGTAAAGTGATTGGCATTAGGAATGGCATCCAGTCATAGAAACCTAGTCAAAACAGACTGTGGTACCTGGTGTGGCCCCCTGACTTTGCCAGTTCCTGTCAAGCTGTCCAAACCATACCAACATGGAAAACAGATATTAAATGTTGATGATGATGATTATATGATAGGATTCTGCACAGTTTGAGTGAAATTTTACTCGAAAGGTATCAGACAGCTTGGGGCATTAGGAGAAAATTCTTGTCCATGGATCCATATAATGTGATTGAACCCCAAACTATGTGGTTGTGAAGTAACTTTTTAACCACACAACCATACAACAGACTGGTTGCTATACATTACCATAATCGTCCTTTGGGCCTGGATTTTGTGGGGAGGGGGATAGTTAATCACATCAACCTCCAGTACTCAACTCGTACTTAATTTATTGACCCCGAAAGTTTGAAAGGCAAAGTTGACCTCGATGGAATTTGAACTCAGAATGTAATGGCAAACAAAATACTGTACTAGCTTTGGTTTAAAATACACATTCTAATCTCAGGTAGGCTCAAACAACACTGTAAGTTTACGGCTTTATTCAGTCTGTGGTTGGCTGAATAAACAGGCTCCTTCTAACAGGTGCTCTCTGCTACGTCCAATTGTCACTTATATAATATGCTTGCCACCATGTTTAATTGAGTTCCTTGAGTTTCTTGTTGTGCTTCTCTAAAGGACTCCCAGCATGCAGTTTTGCTCTATCATGTTAACGCTGGCCTCTCTCACACAAGATCAACCCTTCTTCCATGTGTGCCAGCAGTATAGACCAAACTCAATGCCGTTATCTCATGCTTTCTAGAAACACTTCTATCAAATCTCTTTCTATATACACAAAATACAACTATGTCTTCACACATTCATTCATTCACTGCGACCACACTACAGACATCTCTATAAAACATTAACATTGTACTTAACCTACACTGCTGTGAATAACGTTTTACTACTGAACAAGAGCGAGTCGTCATTGTATATCATCTAACAGCTAACTAACACACAGTTGGTGACGTCTGTCTGCCACATACTACTATCAACAACTACATCGTCATCTTCAACCAACAACCATGGAGTCAACCCAATGTGAGAACAACTTTTGTTAAACTAATAACCAATAGACTACGTTAAGGTAGTGGTATCAACAAACCACCACACTGGTGACCTCAGAACTTCATATTCGTATAGCAATCATCCTTGCTAAACTATAATCATATAAACTAACAAGCAGATTGGTGGCTATGGTAATTCTAATAATATAAATTCAATGGTTATCCAGGTAGCCTGTGTCAGCATGGTAATGGAATATCTGAGTTGACCTTTTGCATTGAAACTGGCCATATCCAGCCCAAATATCTGTTTTGTGTTCAAACTGACGATATCTAGGCTCTCTCACCTACCTTACTGTATCATTATAAAAATAAACAATCATAACAAAATCTTGAAGCCATAAGATAATGCATGATTAATTCAAAACAATGTGAATGAGTAAGCGTTACATTTGACAGAATAATCTGAATGCTAAAGGATTAACTCTTTAGCATTGAGATTACTCTGTCAAACGTGATGTTTATTGATTCACATTGTTTTGAATTTGTAGTGAAACCTTTCTCTTGGGTATTTATTTACAAATGATAACGTAGTGGCTAACATCTAGCTTTCAGCCGCTTGGACCCTTGTGTCCACCACCCTGATTGGCTCTTATTTGCGTGGCATTTGTCTCCAGTTTTGTTACACACCAGGGTGCATACCGTCCAATCATGGCCTTCTAATAAGGTCATGTGAGAGAGTGTTTTCTGCCTGTTTTCTGGAGCCCTTGTTTATCTATAAATAAGCCTGCTTCATCCATGCCAGTTTGTCTTAGCTTTAGACCTCTCACAGGTCTAGTCGCAGACCACACAGAGAACACAGCTCCAGTCAGTTTCCAGCGACGACGTTATCACCACCAATCTACTGTCTACCACAATGTAGTTGCCAGCGCCAACATCACCACCAGAGTACACACCAACAACAACAACCGCGGTTTCATTTCAACACTGTTTGAGTGGATTGTTTCCACCACGAAGTTAACAGCCAGAACAACCTGCGAGAATCTTCTGTACCAAGTAACTGGTCGAAGCATCGACGCTCAACTTCA
>NC_142947.1:29837487-29867487 GCF_046866305.1 Octopus bimaculoides | reverse complement strand
AAGCATTTTTCCAGGTGTTCTAACTATTCTACCAGCTCACCACATAAAAAAAAAAAATAATAATGATAATAATAATAGTAATAATGATAATTTATTCTTTTATTAGCCACAAGGGCTCGCATAAAATAACATTAAATGACATGTGACAACAAAAAAGACAAAAACAGGACAATATAATGGGTTTTCTGCGTGTAAACAATATAAACAACAATCAAAATTGAACAAATTAAAACTCTCAACAGGGGAGGTGCTTTAAGGTCCTTGTGGAAAAACCCACAAAAGAGCCCTTCTCCTTTGATTCCCTTTTTACAGGTGCACGTGCAAAATTGGTCCTTTCACACGAGCCATTCTTCCAACATTCACCCACCTTTCAACAAACTTGCTACAAGGCAACACTTCCCTTTCCACCCTCATCTTCCTTTTCAAGTGAGACTTGAAAAAGTTGATGAGGGCTTGGCCAAAGAGGAAAGTGTCTGTCTTTAGCCCTTTCAAATGAGTCCATCATACTACCTCTTTTGCTACAGCCACCAGACAAATAAAAATTGCCTGCCCTTCCCAGCAAAAAAGGGTGGTGGAGCAATCTTCACAATGGATTCAGCTGATAGCCGGATCCATCCCACATGCGACAGCTGGTGTTCAACATAAACTCACAGGTCAGCAGTACTCAGGTTTATCTTGAACAGGCAGCACCCGTTGGTAGCACTGGCAGACAAGGGATTTCTGGAAGTTATCCATAGACCCAGGCCTGAAAGTTCTCTGAAACAGACCAGTTAGTTGATCTTCATCGATGCCCAAAGTTCTCCAAGAACTAGCCCTCTATAGAACACTAGAGTGGAACTACCACCGACTGCATCGCTCCTCAAGGTGCCAACACCCCTCCTCGGTCTATGTCTAATCCAGGATTGCAGCTCAGTTAAAGAGATGAGCTGTGGAAAAGTGTGCCTGACAAATGGTGACCACACCAGCTCACCATCAAGAAAATGCCGGAGATGCCGCAACCTCAGTGCACATCTGTGCATCAATAACCATGGCATGCCCAGCCCTCCATTCAGCAGCTGTTGACAACAGATAGAGCACCTGACCACTGGAATGTGCCCCTTCCACAGAATGCAGAAGAGTAAGCACACCAGCTTGGTCAACTAGCAAACAGGACAAGGGACGACAGTCGAGTAGTAATAGATGATGGATGTGATGTACGCATTCGCCACCTTGGCTCGACCTTAGAGGGACAGCTTCTTTTGGCCCATTTCTGGGTGAGCTTCACTACCCTGCTCCTCACCTCATTCCAGTTTTGCTCCACCTTGAGGTCTGGACCAAACCAGACTCCGAGCAACTTAACTGGACTGTCTGTCCAGCACCCCACAATGCTGTTGGACGGCATGGACTTGCCTTTCCAGGTGCCGAGTTGCAAGCCCACGGACTTTACTGCTTCAATTTTTGCTCCTGTCACCGCTTTATATTCTTGTAGTGTGTTGCCAACCAGGTCTATATTCCTGTGACTCGATGCTATCACGATAACATTGTCGGTGTAAGCAGACATACTTCTTCCATATCCTAGATCATGCGGGACATGGTTGTGACTCAGGAGTCAGTACATACAGAAGGGAGGACCAAGCGCAAGATGCTGAATGGGTCCGACAGGTGAGCATTCACCTGAACAAACGAGCAGATGCCGCTGTACAAAGCAGCGATCTAACCATGGAAAACCGGACCGAACCCGGCTGCATTGAGGACAGCTGCCAAGTATTGATGGTTGACCCTATCAAAGATTGATCTAAATTGTTGAGGGCCCCACCCATGCCATCTTCATTACTCACTCTCTCTATGATGTAGCACATGAAGTGGAGGTTGTGAATAGTCCTGGTTGGAATGGTGCATGTTTGCGCCTCGCCAACCAGCTTGTCCACAGCAAGTGCCAACCTCTTGGCTAACATCTTGGCGTGTGGTGTTATGGGCTGTGATGAGCTGTGTGTTGTTGGTGGAGAGGGATGAGGCAAACAGAAGTGAAGCCAGACCGGAAGTCGGGCCACACGCGGTCGAAGGCTAGCACGTGCGTCAGTGAGAAAACAGCGAGGTTACGAGAAAGACGTGTTTTGATCAGGAGCGATTGTGTACTCCAACGTTTCATTCTGTCCTTTTGCTTCTTGTTGTCTTTTTCCTCCATCACACCACAAGCTATTTCGGCCCATAAGAAAAAAAAAAAAAAATTATGAGTGTAGTCCGGATTTCTAGTGATATCATTAAACCGTTTTGCGGCGACACAGACATGGTCGCATGGCTAAAAAAGATGAAGCTGGTCGCGAAGCTCCAAGGGATAGGCGACTTGGCAAGCTTTCTACCACTGTACTTGGATGGTCCGGCGTTGGCGCTATTTTTAGAGATGGAAGAGAGGGACCAAGTTAGCGCGGAGAAAATAGAAATCCGCAGGAGGAATGTTTGAGGCGTACGCTCGCCTGGGGAGAGCGAAGTGGACTGGCGAACAGGTCGACGTGTTTGCCAACGAACTTAGGAGGTTGGCTAGACTGGCGGGGTACGAGGGAGAATCGCTGGATCGAACAGTAAAGTTGGCGTTTGTGACTGGTTTTCCTGACCACATGTCGGTCGAATTGCAGAAACTGCCGGACGTGAACGCCATGCCCATGGCAGATATAATAACGAGGGCTCGCATGTTAGTTTCGTGTTGTAGATCGACTCCGTTGGCAGCAACGGCAACAGCAAAAGGTGGCCGACCAAGGAGTAGCGGAGAGGGGTCGAACAAGGAACGTGTGCGACCGTTCAAAGGACAGTGTTTCCGGTGTCAGGGCCTGCACATGGTGCGAGACTGCAAGTTACCCAAGCCTGAGGTCATTTGCTACCGTTGTCGAGAAACGGGACACATAGCCAGCGAATGTCTGCAGGGAAACGGTCTAAGGGAGACTGCTGCGCCAGTGGTCATCCCTTCGGATCAATAAAGGCGCATTTTTTTCTACCCGTTGTTGATGTGCTGGTGGATGGGAAGATGTCGCGTGCCCTCGTGGACACAGGCTGTACAACGACCCTGATGACTCCGGGAGTGGTAGAGACGTGGAGTGGAGAAAGCAGTGTGAGGGCAGTCGACGGAAGAGAGGTACGCTGTGAAGGCATTACTGACGTGCAGATTGAGGTGCAGGGAGCAAAGCTGACGCTGCAAGCAATTGTAGTTGGCCACTTGGTGGATGAGATTGACGTGGTGATGGGGATGGATGCAATCACCCGTTTAGGAGGTGTCACTGTCAACGAGGCCGGTGTGACTTTCGGGGTCGCAGTGAAACCGTGTATGGCGACACCGTGCATTGGTGAGAACCGCGAAGAAAGCTATGCCGCGCACACCATTGAAGACCAGGATTTTCGTGCCGCCTTCGATGGCCAGAGGTGGACAGTGGAGTGGCACTGGAGGGGAGAGCCCCCGACGTTAAAAAATAAAGTGGGCTGCTACCAGCATACTTTGAAAGGAGATGCCAGAAGCGAGTTCGAGGGGGAGGTGGAGCGGTGGATTAAGGAGGGCATATTGATCCCTTGGGAAGAAGAAGGAGAGAGCGGAGTCCTGCCGCTGATGGCGGTGGTACAGCCCACAAAGCATAAGGTCAGACCAGTGCTTGACTTCCGAGAGCTGAATGACCACATATCATGTCATACGGGCGGCGAGGCCACAGATGTCTGCGGGGACACCTTGCGAGAATGGAGGCAGATGACAGGGGCCTCCACGATCGTCGATTTGAAGTCGGCATACCTGCAGGTGCATGTGGCTGAGAGACTGTGGAAGCATCAGCTTGTCAGGTATAAGGGCCGGACATACTGTTTGACCAGGCTGGGGTTTGGGCTAAATTCAGCGCCAAAAATTATGGCAACAATTCTCAAGCCCATCCTGGGAAAGGTGGACAGAGTAAAAAGGGCCACCAATTCGTACATCGATGACATCCTTGTGGACGAAACCATAATGCCAGCAACGGAGGTCATAGGCCACCTGAAGAAGTTCGGACTGGTCGCCAAGCCACCAGAGGCCATGGAGGGAGGCGCTGCACTGGGCCTCAAGCTACGGAGAGACAAGGCCGGTGCGTTGGTGTTTCGGCGTGGGAACGAGATCCCTGAACTGGGCACCAGCGTGAGTAGACGGGAACTGTTCTCGGTGTGCGGGAAGCTGGTGGGACACTACCCGGTTGCAGGATGGCCCCGGACAGCATGTAGCTTCATCAAGAGATGAGCCGAAGGAGCAAAGTGGAATGACAGAGTTGGGGAGAAAACGACCGACATGATGCAGGAAGTCTTGGTCAGAGTGAGAGCAGAGAATCCAGTGAGGGGCAGTTGGTATGTTCCCAAATCAAAGAGCGGGATCGTATGGTGTGATGCCAGTAGCATTGCAATAGGGATTGTCTTGGAAATAGGAGGCACCGTGGTGGAAGATGCAGCCTGGCTCAGGAAGATGGATGACTGCAACCATATCAACGTGGCGGAGTTGGATGCCGTGCTGAAGTGGGTGAACCTGGCCTTGAAGTAGGGGCTGTGCACCATCGAAATTAGAACCAATTCGGCCACTGTGCTTGGTTGGGTGACGGCAGTCATCACCAATGAGCGGAGGGTGTGAACCAAAGGGGCTGTGGAGATGCTGGTAAAGCGCCGATTGGGAATATTGCGGGAGCTAACCGCTGAGTTCGATCTGGAGCTGAGCGTAATTTTTGTGCCTTCCGAAAAGAACAGGGCAGACGTCCTAACCAGGGTAAAGCGAGCTTGGTTGCAGGTGCCAGAGGATGCGGAGCAGGCTGTGGCTGCAGTATGCTGTCTGAGTGACTCGGAGTTGAGGAGACTGCATACCATGCATCACATGGGAGTGGACAGGACATTGTTCCTAGCCAGGAAAGTTGACTCCGAGGTAACGAGGCGGAGCGTGCAGAGAGTGGTTAGCAGCTGTGACAGGTGCCAGTCTATTGACCCTGCTCCGGGCGTACATGAGGCGGGAAGTATTCCAGTGACCCACAACTGGAAACGACTGGCAGTGGACGTAACACACTACTGGCAGGGGACGTACCTCTCAATGGTTGACTGCGGACCGGGGCGGATGGCCATATGGAGGGAGATGAAGACGTGGACTGCAGAGGAAATCGCGGGAGTATTAAATGGGATATTCCTGGAAAGAGGCCCCGTGGATGAGCTGCTGCTGGATAATGGCACTGCATTTCGCTTGGAGGTGCTGAAAGAAATGCTTGACGGGTGGCAGGTCAGCCGCTTCTTCAGTGCGGCATACCGGCCAAGTGGAAATGGATTGGTGGAAAGGCATCATCGTAACATCAAGACCATGGCAGAGAGGGGCCACATTTCGCCAATCGAGGCCGTTTTTTTTGGTATAATATGTCGCCCAGGTCAGGACAGGCTGAGGAGTCGGTGCCACACAGGGCAATATTCAGGTACGAGTGGAGGCACCCGTGTATTGCATCAATGTGACTCCGGGGAGAAGAAGAGCACACCTTCGTGCAGATCGGGGAAGAAGTATGGGTAAAACCCCCAAATGCACGGTGCACATCACAATGGGGGAAAGGAACTATAACCTCCATCAATTCAAAGAACAATGTCTCGGTCGATGGTATGCCACGCCATGTTTTGGATGTGCGGAAGATTGTCAATGCTTCAGAGGATGGAACCAGCTGCAGTGGGCAGGATGATGAAGACAGCAGCAGTAGGCAAGATGATGAAGGCAGCGCGCCAGGAACTCAGGCCAGTCCCGGGGTCGCACAGTGACCACAGAGGGAGAGGCACCCTCCTCCCTGGCTGGCTGATTATGAAACCAATTAAGGTAGTTCGGGAGCGAGGACTGAGTGGGAGAGCCGGTTGAATGATCTATAGATCAGCGGGGGCGTGTGGTGTTATGGGCTGTGATGAGCTGTGTGTTGTTGGTGGAGAGGGATGAGGCAAACAGAAGTGAAGCCAGACCGGAAGTCGGGCTACACGCGGTCGAAGGCTAGCACGTGCGTCAGTGAGAAAACAGCGAGGTTACGAGAAAGACATGTTTTGATCAGGAGAGATTGTGTACTCCGCTGCGGTCGACAAGGTAAGGTCCAACGTTTCATTCTGTCCTTTTGCTTCTTGTTGTCCTTTTGCTTCTTGTTGTCTTTTTCCTCCATCACACCACAGAAGGCTAACTGGGAAGATAGTTTTTGTATGTGACAGACACCCAGGAGCAATAAACACTCAAAATGTGCAGAGAACAACTTCTGCTACATTCCAGGGAGAAAAACTAGAAGTAGTTGATAGCTTCCGTCACGTAGGTGACCAAGTCAGTAGCGGGGGTGGGTGCACTGAAAGTGTAGCTGCTAGAATAAGAATAACCTGGGCAAAGTTCAGAGAGCTCTTACCTCTGCTGGTGACAAAGGGCCTCTTGCTCAGAGTAAAAGGTATGGTGCATGTGTATGAACAGCCATGCTACATGGCAGTGAAACATGTGCCGTGACTGTTGAGGACATGCTTAAGCTTGCAAGGAATGAAGCCAGTATGCTCCACTGGATGTATAATGTCAGTGTGCATACTCAACAGAGTGTGAGTACCTTGAGAGAAAAGTTGGACCTAAGAAGCATCAGTTGTGGTGTGCAAGAGAGACGATTGCGCTGGTATGGTATGGTCATCCAAGCATGATCGTGGCCAAAGCAGCTTACTGGCTTCCATGCTGGTGGCATGTAAAAAGCACCGTTTGAGCATGATCATTACTAGCGTTGCCTTACTGGCACCTGTGCCGGGGGCACATGAAAAATATTCAAGCGAGGTCATTGCCAGTGCCGCTGGACTGGCTCCTATGCAGGTGGCATGTAAAAACCACCATTTGAGCATGGCTGTTGCTAGTACCGCTTGACTGGCCATTGAGCTGATAGCATGTAAAAGCACCCACTACACTCTTGGAGTAGTTGGCGTTAGGAAGGGCATCCAGCTGTAGAAACTCTGCCAGATCAGATTGGAGCCTGGTGCAGCCATCTGGTTCGCCAGTCCTCTGTCAAATCGTCCAACCCATGCCAGCATGGAAAGCGGACGTTAAACGATGATGATGATGATGATGATGATGATATTATTACTGAATGAGAGAACAGTGCATGCCATCAAAGTGAAACTGGGCTAAAATATATAAAGCCCAGTAAACCCATCATGACTACCCGTCTGATTAGAGTACACCAGACACATGTCTCACAGCCATATGTTCACAGCATGGTGATCTCATATCAAGATAAACAGTATGTGACCTTGCAGGTGGAGCCTGTTAGAATTTTCTTTAGGTCGAGTAACCCATTCCGCTCAAAGGGTCTCTGAATAAGGGTTGTTTAAGGATGTTGAACAAAACACCCACATTTCCAGATGTGAATCATTCAAACCCCAAAGAATTTCTCTCAACACATTGCTATGATACTCCCCCACTACTTCTGCTTATGATCAGAGGTGCACATATTTTCAGCCACCAAGGGACATGCTCAACTGGTTAAGGTCAAGCAACTGACAAGCAAATCTGTGGTATTGAGCAGAATATTTGCTGTAACCCATTTTTTATATCAAGACAAAACAGGTACATGATAACACTTCCAATCAGTTAAGATCAGAAGCTATGAGAGCCACTGCCTGGTACTGCATCAGGGCACTTATTATTATTATTATTATTATTATTATTATTATTTGTGGTGTTATGAACCAGGCTGTGTTGTAGGGAAGGACTGGAAGTGAGTGAGTAGACATGTCCTGTCGGAAGTGGGGCCAGTGAATCCCACTGGAAGTGCCGTGGTGGGCATGCGGCATCAATGAAGCGCAAGGAGTCAGTTGATGGTGGAAAGTGCATCAGAGCAGACGTGTGAGACTGTACAGTGACGGATAGCGTACATGGATGTGGAGTGAACCTTGCAAGTTGAGACAGCATGTACACGTTGAAAGTGACCCTCTTTCTGGACTGACAGGTAAGACTACCGTAATTCTCTCTTCACTTCTGTCTTTTTCTTCCTTTACATCACAAGCTATTTCGGCGGGTAGTCTCGTCCGAGTCGAGGGCAGCCCTTGTGCTACAGCTCTCGACAACTGGTGCGGCTGACGAGATTCGGTGTTGGGCTTCTCCCAGTTCATTCGCCTAATCTTAGGGAGTCCCAGTTTACGATATTGCTCATAAAATCTTGAAGAGAACCACTTCTTTGTTGATGTTGTTTCTTCTTTGCTACAGTAGTGGCAGAGCTGGATGCTGTGTTGAAAGGGCTGAACCTGGCCCTGAGGTGGGGGCTGTGTACCATCGAGATCCAGACTGATTCAGCTACTGTACATAGGTGGGTGGGATCAGTGGTCACCAGCGAGTGGAGGATGTGAACCAAAGGGGGTGCAGATATGCTGATAAAATGCTGTTTGGGAATTCTGGGTAAGTTAGCTGCTGAGTTTGACATGAGGCTGAGTGTGGTTTTTGTGCCCTCTGAAAGGAATAAAGCGGACGTCCTGACCAGAGTAAAGAAAGCCTGGTTGCAGATGCCAGAGGATCTGGAGCAAGGTGTGGCTGCTGTGTGTTGACTGAGTGACTTGGAGCTGAAGAGATTGCATACCATGCATCATATGGGGGTGCACAGGACCCTGTTCCTAGCCAGGAAAGTTGACTCTGACGTGACCAGGCAGAGTGTGCAAAGAGTAGTTGGGAGCTGCGACAGGTGCCAGTCCACTGACCCCGCTCAGGGTGTGCATGAGGAAGGAAGCGTTCCAGTGGAACTCAACTGGAAACATCTTGATGGTTGATGGGGTGGTTGGCCATATAGGGGGAGATGAAGACGGGGAATGGGGAGGAAATCACAAGAATGCTGAATGAGGTATTCCTAGAACGAGGCCCCGTGGATGAGCTGCTTGTGGACAACGGCACTGCGTTTCACTTGAGATGCTGAGGGAAATGCTCGACAAGTGGCATGTCAGGTGTTTTTTCAGGGCAGCATACTGGCCAAGTGGCAATGGGGCTGTGGAGAGGCATCATCGTACCATCTCACTGGTCGAGGCTGTTTTTTGGTGTAGTAACGCCGTGCGCATGCGTAGTCTCACGCATGCGTGGAATTAAACAAGCAAGCGTTCCCGCTTAATTCTATCTCTTTTACGGTCGGCCGACCGTGAGCATGGACGTGATAAGCTGTCTCTCTACATCTTTCGGACTTACACTTGACAGCTCGCTTGCAACTACATAACAACGTCCCAACAACTATGCTCACACAATCAGAAGCTGTAACAACAAGAACTAAAGATGTATATATTTACCACCTGAATAAATGTTGTTTAAGTTGATAGTCTGGAGTTCAGCGTTCCGTTATATTCTTTAATTTTATAGTAGGAAAGTCAGGTATACATCTAGAGATGTATAACCCACTTTCTACTAAAGTGGTGACCCCGACGAAGAAAAAACGCAGCATGAATTCTGGACTACCAACTTATAACTGGTGAACCCGACTAAAGAACAAATACAGCCATGGAGACTGAACTACGTATTACCAACATCTCCAACCATAGTCAACACGACTCAACAAGCGCGGTTTTTATTCTCGCCTCTGTTAGAGTGGCTGTTTCCACTCACGATAAAACAGACAAGAATTACAGCCTGCGACTTTCCAATTGTGTACTCAAAAAAAAAAAAACTTGGTATAAAACTCTCGTGTACTGACTTTCTTTCTGCTGTGATTTCTCACATACATATAGACGGCCTGTCTTTTATTATGTTCTTATATGTCGCATTTCACACTCTCACATACACACATCTTTTATGCCAAACAATAACTCTTGTTATTCATTTCATACGGTTGTCTTTTCTATCGTCTCATTACTGGTATTTACGAATTCACTAATGTTCGTAGTATAACGTAATTACTTGTATATCATCTTTGATATATATTTTGGTGTTCGACCGTATGACACGTTTAAATAAAAGGAGTCCTCTGTTATTCCATTCGTCACCATTTCTCCTTTTTGAGTTCGCACGGTCGTTTTTTCATCTTGGGTTAAGAAAATTTTTCTTCGAGGTTTTCGCTAATGGCCGTACAGAGATTTGTCTGTCGATCGTTCTGTAAAAGCGTACCTCTTCAAACACTCATCACCAAACAGCCTTTTCGCCACCAGCGTCGTGCGCCAACCAAGATTACCACCGTGACGACAACAATTACTACTACCAACTACAAGCATTCCTCCCGACGTCGCCAAGTTACCACTGTCAACATCATTACCACCACACATACAGAACACAGCTATAGCAGTTCCTGCGCCGACGTCTTCATCAATGTACTGTCTACCACAATGTCGTGCGCCAACAACCCCACCACCAGAGACACACCAATCAACTTGTGTAACTTTTAATACGAACTGGTTTTCTCTATCTCGGTGTTTTGGAACTTTTCGCAGTCTATACTACAGACACTTTCACTTGTTCTGTGTTTTTTCTCACACACACACTTGTGCACTCGTACATTTTTCTTTCCTTTCAGGGAAAACAAACAATCAGACTTTTACATCGCATGATTCCAGTTTCCTGGACAGTTGTCATCACGGTTGTTTTGTCATTGTCATTTCATTTATACATTGCATGCATGTATTTCACAAGTGTACATTTCATTTCTTTAAATTTTCTTTGTGTGTGTTTGTACCACATCTTGTGGGTGTTTTTCAGTGGCCATCCTGCCTCAGGCGTTCTAACAGATTTCATTTATCGTGCGTTTCTCGCACTGGCGAGGGAGCCCTGTAGTAACGCCGTGCGCATGCGTAGTCTCACGCATGCGTGGAATTAAACAAGCAAGCGTTCCCGCTTAATTCTATCTCTTTTACGGTCGGCCGACCATGAGCATGGACGTGATAAGCTGTCTCTCTACATCTTTCGGACTTACACTTGACAGCTCGCTTGCAACTACATAACAACGTCCCAACAACTATGCTCACACAATCAGAAGCTGTAACAACAAGAACTAAAGATGTATATATTTACCACCTGAATAAATGTTGTTTAAGTTGATAATCTGGAGTTCAGCGTTCCGTTATATTCTTTAATTTTATAGTAGGAAAGTCAGGTATACATCTAAAGATGTATAACCCACTTTCTACTAAATTGGTATATGTCACCCGGGACGGGACAGGCTGAGGTGTCAGTGTCACACAGGGCAATATTCAAGTACGATTGGAGACATCCATGTACTGCGTCACCGCATCCCACAGAAGGGAAAGAGCATGCCTTTGTGCAGGTCAGGGAAGAAGTCTGGGTTAAACCCCCAAATGCGTGGTGCACATCACAGTGGGGAAAGGGGACAATAACCTCTGTGAATTTGAGGAACAATGTGTCCATAGATGGCATGCCACGACATGCTTTGGATGTGCGCAGAATCATCACTGTGATGGATGATGGGGCTAACAGTAATGGACAAGAGGACGAAGCCAGCAGCAACATGCCAGGAACTGAGGCCAGTCCTGAAGTCCCACAGAGGGAGCGGTGCCTGCCTCACTGGTTGGCTGATTATGAGACAAGTTAAGGCGTGTGGTCGGGATTGAGAAGAGGGCATGGGTAGGTTGGTTGAATGATCTTCAGATCAGGGGGGCATGCGGTGTTATGAGTCAGGCTGTGTTGTAAGGAAGGATCGGAAGCGAGGAAGTAGGCTTGTCCTGTTGGAAGTGGTTGCTGGTGGGTCCCACTGGAAGTGCCACGGTAGGCATGCAGCATCAGTGAAGTGCAAGGAGTTAGTTGGCGGTGGACAACACATCAGAGCAGACATTTGAGACTGTACAGCGACAGATAGTGCATGTGGACATGGAGTGAACCTTGCAGATCGAGACAGCATGTGGACATTGAAAGTGACCCTTTTTCTGGACCGACAGGTAAGACTACGGTAATCCTCTCTTTGCTTCCATCTTTTTCTTCCTTTACATCACATTATTATTACTCACAACGAGGCTTTGTAATATTGAAATTTATTTTCGTTCTGATTCATACTGTGCTGTGTATAAATAAATATTGTTCAATTAATAACAAGCGATCAAAAACATAAAAAATGCAAACTAGATTATCTATCACAGTGCTAACCTAACCCATGATTGCTTTATGAGCAGCTGATCTATCTTATTGAATGGTGAAAGATTCTTTGTGTCTCTTCTGACGTGCATTGAACAAATTGGGAAATGATCTGACAGGAGACTTACATTTTTTTCTGTACATGATTCATATAGAAAAAATCTGTTTACATTCTTATTTGACCCCTTATGAGGCTATTCAATTCTTCTAATTTACAGTGTGTTGTGCATATGTATGTATGTATACATAAAGAGTATGTGTGTGTGTATATATATTCTTTTACTGTCTTTTAGTCAACAGACTATGTTATGCTAGGACACTCACACAGAGTGTCTTAGAGAATCACATGAATCCTAGTACTTAGTCTGGTTATTATATCGATCTCTATCAAATACCACTGCTACTTGTTTTTTTTTTTTACATAATGAAAATAAATTGATAAACTATAAGGGGAAGTAAAAAATTATCTGTACTTTCGTCATAACATGTCTTTATTATTGTCACACTGCTTTCTGTGCATGCATGTTTATAGTTGGTACTACTGTGGTCACATGATCGAAGTTTGAGCCTGGTCACACCATTTTTCTTTCTGGTTTTACTGTGTAAGCATGGCTGCTCCACTAGCAATGTACACCAAAGAAGAACAAAGAGCAGTGATCCAATTTCTCTGGTTGGAAGGTGTGTCAGGTGCTGAAATTCATTGGAAGATTTTAGCACAATACGGGGCAGCACTATCACATAGAAGTGTGTATGAGTGGATCGAGAAGTTTAAAAGTGGCTGGACAAGCATGATGCACAAAGAGGGAACAGGACGTCCATCAACCTCCACTACTGATGAGATTCAGCAAGCTCAAGAGATGTTAATGGTGAGCTGGTGAGTTATCATTGATGAATGATCATCTGCAGATTAGACATGGTTCTGCCTATCAAATCATCTACGGTGAGCTCAGATTCCATAAAGTGCAAGATGGGTGCTAAGAGATCTTACTGCAGAGCACAAGTGCAAATATCTTGAGGTCTGCCAACATTTACTTAATCGCTACAATGAGGGCAAGCAATTTTTGAGCAGAATAGTCTCAGGAGATGAAACGTGGGTCCATCATTATGAGGCAGAATCCAAAAGACAGTATGGTGTGAAAACATTCTGGCTCACCAGTGATGAAGAAATTCAAGTCTCAGTTTTTCGCAAGAAAGGTGATGCTAACCCTTTTTTGGGAACTCAGAAGGGCCTGTACTCAAAGACTGCCTGGAAAAGTGGTGTACAATCAACAGTGCAAGATACACTCCTTTGTTTGCCAACAAACCAAAGCCAGCAATTCACACCAAATGCCGAAGCCTATTGTCGAAGAAAGTTTTGTTGCTGCATGACAATGCACACCCACACATGGCTGCCCAAACCGTTGAAATCATTAACCAATTGGGTTTTGAGTTGTTGGAACACCCTGCCTACAGCCCAGATCTTGTTCCTTCCAACTATCATATCTTTGGACCGGTCAAAGATGGTTTACGAGGTCATCGATTTCCTATGGATGAAGATGTGAAGGAAACGGTATAGAAATGGTTGCACAACCAACTGAAAACCTTCTTGGAGGGGACATACAAGTTTGTGGACCACTGGACCAAGTGCAGGAAGGAGACTATATAGAAAAATGACATACTTGTTTATCCATTGCTTTTGTGTAAATACTTTGAAAAAACAAGAGTGCATATAATTTTTTTGAAAAAACAAGAGTGCGTATAATTTTTGACTCTCCCTCATAGTTTACATTGGTGTACACAAAAAGAGACATTCACTGAGATACATGTGTGCTTTCATGCAGTTTCCATTCACCAAATATCACTTGCAGAGCAAGTTTTGTTGTTGCATGATATTTGCCTGTGATGCTGCAGTTGTAGGTTTAAACATAGACAGCATGGTTGCAAAATGAACATCTTAAACCACATTTCTATGTTTATGAATATATGTGCAAAGCCCATGTCTGAAGACAGCTAATTTCTTCTAGAAGGAATAACAATAGGAGAATTTGAGAAGGAAACAGATGAAATATTGGCCTGGTAATGGACTGGTTCATTCTTTATTTACTCAACAAATATGAAAGGATGAAATATATTTGACTGTATCATCCAAGACAGCTATAGAAAAAGACACTTGCCCAAGATGCCATACAGTTAGTTTGAACTTGGGACTGCATGATGGTGAAACAAACTTCTGAAACAACTGGCCATGCTGCATCTTACACATGTATGCATGTATGTATTTAAGTATATAATCATATATACATATGCACTGGAGAATTTTATTTCTGTGTAGTTATTTATTTGAAGTATGTGTGTGTGTGCACGTAAGTTAGGATGCATTGGGGCTCCTTAAATGAATTTTCTTGAAAAGTTTCTGAATAAATAATTGAATTAGTAAAATACCAAATACACTTATACTCTATATGTGTATACACACACACACACACATGTATATATATTTGATAGCTAAACATAGATATATATACATATATGGGCATATTTATACATACACACACACACAAATATATATAAGAGGGAAAGGGAGGAGAGAGAAGAATGTGAAAAGGAAAAAGATGGGGAGAGAGAAGGGGAGGGGTAAGAACCCATAGATGTGAAATATTATCTGAGATTTTGAGAAGTAATTAGTGTAAATAGAAATCTGATGAAAATGAGGTTGGAGCAATATTGGGTGTTATGCACTGGAATATAATGTGTGGATGTATGTATGAATATAAACACGCGTACACACACTCACACACACACACACAGTTGCCACCAATATGACCTGTTCTACTTAAAGGAATGATCAAGCTGCTGTGGGTGTGTGTCATGTTATGTGTGTGTACAGCTGTGAATATGAGAATGTATGTGTGTGTGTGTGTGTGTGTGAATATGTGTGTAAAAATGATGGAATGTATGGGATAAAAATGAGGTGTGGGAGAGAGGGAGAAATAGGGAGGAGCTGTAAAATTGCTCAGTAACCCCATAACGCTGTACCTGCTTCTAATTAAGGTCACTTCTTTATGGACACATTTTCTGCTACTGCTGCTACTACTACTACTACTACAAATTCTTCCTCTTTTCTCTGCCCAGCTCCTTCTTTTTCCTCACCATCACCTCTATCCTCCTTTTCCTCCTCCTCCTCATCATAATTCTCTTTCTCTCTCTTTTACTCCATCATAATCTTCATTTCCATTTATTTTTTCCACTCACTTTCTGTTTCCTCCTCCTCACCACTAACATTCTTCACTTCTTTCTCTCTTTCTTTCCTCTTCTTCCTTCTTTTCCTCCTATTTATTTACTTAGACATATCATCCACCTGCTTCTCTGTAAGAAGTAAGTGATGGTTGGCCCAGTGTCCACACTAACATCTGAAAGGTCCATAGTCCAGCGAATGGGGATGGTAATGCTTGTTGTTCCATCTCTGCCAATGATATATCACCACTAGTATTGTTCTGTGGTTGTAGCAAATACATTTAAGTGACAATGGCTCAGCCTATGTGGCTGTAAATAAGTATCATGAGTGTGCAAAGGTTAAGTTAGTTGGGTACCACAGTAGAAAAGGATAGATTGTTGTTGTCAACAGTGAGTAAAACTAATGACTGTTACACTAGCTTGCAGCAATGTTTAGTTAAAAATCTTTTCATGACCAGCGTTACTTTGAGAAACATAACCAATTTAATAAGTCCTTTACAGATTTGCAGCTAGAAACTGGACAAAGAAGGGGTTAGTGATAGAAAGGAGAAAGAAAGAGTCAGTATGGAGGAGTCAATCTGAGAGTCAGTATGGGAGATAATGTGAGAGTCTGCATCGGAGTCAATGTGAGATCAAATAAAAGATTCAATGAGGGAATCAATTTAGGAGACAATGTAGAAATCAGTGTATGAGTCAACAAGAGATTTAGTAAGGTAGTCAATGAGTGAGTCAATATGAGAATCATTGTGAGAGTCAGTGCAGAAGTCAATGAGGGAACAGTTGTATCCTGACCTCAATCTCTAACCCTTTAGTATTTAAACCAGCCATTTCCAGCCTAAATATTCAACATGTTTTATGTCCCAACTGGCCAGATGTCACTTCTCACACCTCCCCTACAATGTCATTCTAATATTAAACAATCACATCATTGAAATTTCAAAGCCACAGGATAATACATGATTAATTCAAAATAATGTGAATAAATAAGTATTACATTTGACTGACAAATTTGAGTGTTAAAAAGCTAAATATGAAGGTATATCCTAATTGGGTATATCCTAATTGGTATATCCTAATTGGTATATCCTAATTGGGTAACTCTGAGAGTTGACTTAAAGTAATAGGTGTGATTGTGTGTGATCATTAGATGAAAAAATAGGAAAAGGAGGAGAAGGGAGATGAATAAAAGTGAGAGGAGGAGATTGTAATAAGAGGAGGCAGAATGGGAAGATGAAAAGATGGAGGTCAGAAGAAAGAGCCATCTTAATCATCATCATCATCACCATCATTAGCTGATGATGATGAAAGGATAGGAGGATGGGTAAATGGTGAAAAGAAGTTATTTCACTGTGGTAATGAACGGATAGGTGAAGCGAGTTGGTTATTCTTTTGGAGATGTATTTATTGTCAGGTGAAGAGCAAACACTAACATATAACAACATATATTGGTGAAGTTATAGACTGGGTTATTAGTTTTTATGTATGTGTGTGTTTGAATATATTTGGACAAGAACTGATAAAAAATATCAGGACTGTTGCTATTTTAATGGAGCTAAAGTATGCAGAGTGAAGCTGCTTGGCACAGACTAACCTTGAACTCTGTCATGCATGAACACGAAGTTATAATGTTCTTGCTCATTTCCATTGTTTATAACAATGCTTGGAAGTCAAGTATGTTGAGTGTGGTCGTCTTGAAAAGAAGATCAGGTTTCAACTGCATGGGATTTTCTTGACTGTGTTGAGCAGGATGAAAAGTTTTTGGAAACAGTCATAACAGGAAATGAATTGTGAGTTCATGGCTATGACCCAAAATCAAGGTTCAGTCTTTGCAGTGGAAAGCACCACTAACATGATTTTAAGATGCCAAGGAAATCCAAGAGAATGTGACAAGGCAGTTGCTTACTGTCCCCCAAAAAGGAGTTCCAGGACTATTTTCATTAATGAAAACGATGCTGGATAAAGTGTGTGGCTTCAGAAGAGGATTCTTTGAAATAGATTAAATGCCAAATTAATACGTGTTGAAGTTTGCCTTTTGTTGCAGCAGTCTTGAAACTTTTTCATCAGCTCTCATATGTGTAAGTGTGTATGTCAGATGTGCATGGGTGTTCAGATGTGTGTGTACATTTGTGTGTGTGTGTGTGTGTGTGTGTGTGTGTGTGTGTGTGTGTGTGTGTGTGTGTGTGTGTGTGTGTGTGAACATTTGCACGTTTGTATGACCATTTATGTGTGTATGTCTGTGTGTCTGTTTGCAGATGTACCCTGTATGCATACAGATGTGTGTGTGTGTACAGATGTTCAAACTGAAGCTGGTATGATGATGTTACTGCATATGTTGTTATTGGAAGTTGATATTGTTATTTCAGATGAGAAGCTGTTGTCAATTTCATCCTACATCCCTGTTTTGGCCTGACACATAGGATGTTGCTATTTAACCCTAGGCTGGTCCCTATTCAGTAGACCCAAGATCAAAAGCCTATTAACCATGACCAACCTTTCTTTATTTTGGTTTTAAGGAGACTTAGATGCCCTCTAGAAATAACAGTATTTCTAGAGGGCATCTGGGATGTAGTTTGAATTTTTCAAACTTTTGACACCAAACATGTCTAAGAGACTGTCTGTCATTTGGTTCCTGTTATACAAAACTGTTTTATATTTCATTTAAATCTGGTTCATCAACAATTTAAATGCAAGAATCTTTTAACAGAATCTTAATTCTCAGTGTTTGATCTCCTTTCCTGGTAATATATCTTTTTCCTCACCATCACCTCTATCCTCCTTTTCCTCCTCCTCCTCATCATAATTCTCTTTCTCTCTCTTTTACTCCATCATAATCTTCATTTCCATTTATTTTTTCCACTCACTTTCTGTTTCCTCCTCCTCACCACTAACATTCTTCACTTCTTTCTCTCTTTCTTTCCTCTTCTTCCTTCTTTTCCTCCTATTTATTAACTTAGACATATCATCCACCTGCTTCTCTGTAAGAAGTAAGTGATGGTTGGCCCAGTGTCCACACTAACATCTGAAAGGTCCATAGTCCAGCGAATGGGGATGGTAATGCTTGTTGTTCCATCTCTGCCAATGATATATCACCACTAGTATTGTTCTGTGGTTGTAGCAAATACATTTAAGTGACAATGGCTCAGCCTATGTGGCTGTAAATAAGTATCATGAGTGTGCAAAGGTTAAGTTAGTTTCCTGGTAATATATCATTATTACTCATAAATGATATCCACAGTACAATGTCCAACTTGCTGTTATTAGACGTCTCTGAATGAGACTTGGAACAACTCACATAAAAGCAGTAGCAGCAGCAACAGCAGCAGCAGCAGCAACAACAACCACAACAACAACAACAACAACAACAACAGCAGCGGCAACAATTATTTCCAAAAAAGACACAAGGCAAGAAATTTAAGTGGTGGGTAATTGATAATAATGATCCCAATTCGGAACTTTGTTTTATTGAACCTGGAGGGATAAAATGCAAAGTTCAAAGTTGACCTTGTTGAAATTTGAACTCAGAGCATAAAAAGTCAGAACAAATGGCACAAGACTCTGTAACAATTCTACCAACCCACCACCTTCCATCATCATTTTAGTTTCACTTTTCCTGTTTTCATGGCTTGGAAACATCATCATAATCCAAATCAGTTATTATTTGGAGAACCTCATCTCACTTGTACATTACACATTACAGTTTGGCATGGTTTCTGTAGCTAGATGACCTTCCTAATACCAACCACTTTGCAGGGCGTGGTAGGTGCATTTTATTATGGCGTCAACATTCGAGAAGTCATCGTGTTCTCAACATAACTTACTGTGGCACCAACACTAGTTAGGTTTCTTTTACAATGACAAAAGATAAAATTGGATGAGAAGAGGAAGGAAGCAAATGTATGAGAGAAGCAAAGGGGTTTGTGTGACAAGACGGTGGATGAAAGAATAATAATGGAAGTGACAATACTGGAAAGAGAGACAGTAATGGCAAGACAGAGACAATGCTGGAAAGAGAGACAGTGATAGAACAGGGATTAATGCTGGAGAGAAAGAATGATAGTGTTATATGGACTGTTGGATATGTTATTCGTCTGACGTTCCGTGTGTCACAGTGGTTCGTCTGAGTTCATTGTTTCATTGTTGTTGTCTTGTGTGACTGTCGTAGTAAAAGGTCATTGATAGATATGGCGGACATGATTCTTGTTTATTCATAACGAACATTGGGTGAGTGCATTCTTTGTATGTAATTGAATAATAAATGTAATAATTAAATTGTACAACTCGTTGTGTTATCTCTGCGAGTCTCTCGAGGGAAATGCAACAGAGTTTATTGGCGTCGCCGGTAGGATTACATGCTTACTTTACCGTAAAATTATTCATTGTAATAACAATGGCTGAAAAACAGACAGTAGAACTTATTAAATTGTTTAGAGAACAAATGGACAAGCAAATGCAACAACATCAGAGAGATATGGACGCTCTGTTAAAACTGTTTGGTGCTCGACAAGTTCAAGGCGATCCTAGTGGCTATTTTTCAGCTGCTTCGACAACGGTGTCGATTCCACCATTTGCTGCATTTGATTCAACGATAGAACTATGGCCTGATTACTGGTCAAGATTCCGTACGTTTGTGGCTGCTAATGCTGTACCTGAACAACGCATGGCACAGGTGTTCCTGACCAATCAGACCGCTACTGTTTACAAGCAACTTGCTAATCTGGCTACCCAACAAAATCTGCCTAAAGATATCAACAACTTGACAACGGACGAAATCGTTGACTTCATGAAAGAACAGTTCGACCCTAAACTTTTCATTGTGAGAGAGCGTTTCAAGTTTTGGAGTGATATGCAGCGGAAGCCAGGCGAAACTCTCCAGGAGCTGGCAGCACGTATATGCTAGGATGCAGCTACCTGTGATTTTCCAGCGATCACCAACCCACAGGATGAAGCTCTGAGACAGAGATTCATATGTTCAGTCAATAATGAAGCGGTTCTGAAGGCGCTTTTTAAGATAAAAGACACAGAACTAGGTTTTGCCCGTGCTGTCCAAGTTGCCATCGAGACGGAAGACGCAGCAAAGGTTGCAAAAGAAACTGTATACGGTTCCAAAACCAAGCAGGTGTACAAGGTCCAACAGAACAAGAACAAGAATAAGAGTCCTCAAAAGAACCATCAGCAGTCTTATTCCACAAACCAGGAGAAATGCTACCGATGTGGAAAGGCCCACAAAGCGACAGACTGTCCTTTCAGGGAAACCAAATGTCATTTTTGTGACAAAAAGGGACATTTGCAAGCGGTGTGTAGGAAAAAACAACATCAGCAACGCAATGGTCACTCACAAACTCCCGTGAAAAGAATCACAAAAGCTGAGCTGGTCAAGGAGATCCTAGGCGAAGTTTCTCAGGATGCTCATTGTTTAATTGTGCCAATAACAATCCAGAACAGACTGTTCACAATGGAATTGGACACTGCTACTACAGGCAATTTTGTTTCCTTGTCAGTCTGGAAACAACTTGGAAGACCAAAGCTGCAAGATGTCAAGCATCGCTATGAATCTGCCAGCAAGCACAACCTGCCTGTTCTAGGAACTTTCATGGGCCAAACCAAGGATCCAACAACTGGTAGTCACCAAGATCTCTGATCTTAATTTGCTGGGTCGGAATGCTATCCAGACTCTGGGAATTTCCGTGGACACTGCTCTAGGTTTGAAAAGCATAGACAGCCAAGTCAAGAGGGAAGGTGCAGAAGGGATATATCCAAAGGCCTCAAGTGAGCCCTATGTTTCCCTGCAACAAGATTGTCACAACATGTGTGATGAATTCCCAGATCTTTTCAAGCAAGAATTGGGATGTCTCAAGAACTTTGAACTGGAAGTGAAGTTCAAATCGGACGCAACACCAGTCTTTCACAAGGCACGTCCGGTCCCGTTTGCTCTTCGTGATGACCTGGCCAAAGGTTACGAAGAAGGCATCGCCAAGGGAATCTGGAAGCCAGTTCAGTTCAACGAATACGGAATGCCAGTGGTACCAATTCGTAAAGCACACGCTTCAAGCAACCTGAAACCCAAACTACAAATTTGTGGTGACTACTCTGTGGGAATCAATGACCAACTTGCTGATCACCGTCATCCAATGCCACTCCCTGCTGAACTGATGCAGAAACTCGGAGGTGGATTCGGATATACAAAGCTTGACCTTGCTGATGCCTATAATCAGATCAGGCTAGCTCCAGAAAGTCAACGCAGACTCGCACTCAGCACTCACCGTAGAGTACTCCTGCAACGACGACTCCCTTTCGGAATCAAGTCAGCACCTGGTTACTTTCAGGAGATCATGGAAAACCTGACCCATGACCCACCTGGAGTGGCCGTCTTCCAGGACGACATACTCGTCAGTGGGAAAGATGCAAACAGTCACCTAAACAACCTAAAGTGTCTGCTCACACGTCTAAGCGACAATGGACTCAGATGTCGCCGTGAAAAGTGCCAGTTTGCACTACCCAGTGTAGAATACCTTGGACACATTTTGTCGGCTGAAGGGATCACGAAGGGATCCAAGGTCGAAGCAGTCTTAAAGATGCCGCCTCCAACGAACGAATCAAGCTTGAAATCTTTCCTAGGTTCAGTTCAGTTTTATGGAAAGTTTATCCCAAACCTAGCCAGTATAGCAGAGCCACTCTATTGCCTTACAAAAAAGTCAACTATTTGGAAGTGGGGAGATGAGG
This sequence comes from Octopus bimaculoides, assembly GCF_046866305.1. Classification (NCBI taxonomy): domain Eukaryota; kingdom Metazoa; phylum Mollusca; class Cephalopoda; order Octopoda; family Octopodidae; genus Octopus; species Octopus bimaculoides. The sequence continues at coordinate 29,845,523 of NC_142947.1, read as the reverse complement.
AACAGTCAGCTTTTGATCACTTGAAAAATGTACTTTCATCGAGTCAAGTTCTGATACATTTCGATCCAAACAAAACTTTGGTACTGGCTTGCGACGCATCAAACATTGGTATTGGAGCAGTCCTGTTTCACCGCTATCCTGATGGAAGCGAGCGCCCAATAGCCAATATGTCTAAGACTCTCACTTCTGCACAGCGTAACTACAGTCAAATTCAAAAGGAAGCCCTAGCTATCATATTTGGCTTGCAGAAGTTTTACCAGTATTTGTACAGTCGTAAATTCGTACTCGTGACTGACCACAAGCCACTGACATCACTATTCAGTCCGAGGAAAGGGACGCCACTTCTCGCTGCTAACAGACTAGCACGATGGGCCCTGTGGCTGAACCAGTTTGACTACACCATTGAATATCGGAAATCAGCAGATCATGGCAATGCTGATGCCCTCAGTCGCTTGCCATTCGGTGATGACAACGACTTTGATAGAAAGGAAAATGGTGAAGACATAGACATGGTGTGTGCCATCAAAGCTCTTAGTATTCAAGTCCAACCTGTGGATGCTAACGTCCTCCGTCAAGAGTCAGGGAAAGATCCAGTGATATCTACAGTGATGCGCTACGTCCGTGAAGGCTGGCCACCAAAGAACATGGAGATCAATGACGAAGTCAACAAGTTCCGTAAGTTATCAAACTCACTTAGTATCTGTCATGGATGCCTTATACATGGATCTAGAGTTGTGATTCCACATAGCTTGCAGCCAAAGATCCTCAATCTTCTGCATCTTGGACACTTTGGCATGGAACGCATGAAACAACTAGCAAGAACTGCTGTTTATTGGCCTGGTATCGATGCTGCTATAGAGATAGCCAGTCGACGATGTGATTCGTGTAACGAACATCAAAGGCAGCCATCTAAGCCTCCAGTTCACCCATGGATGTTACCAGAAAAACCGTGGAGTCGCTTACACCTGGACCACGCAATAAATTTTATGGGTAGAGATTGGCTGGTGATCACAGATGCTTATTCCAAGTACCCATGCATTCATCCTACTTCCTCCACGTCCTCCAAAGCCACTTTAAATCTGCTTGAGGAAGACTTTGCACATTTCGGATTTCCTCACACATTGGTCACCGATAATGCACCAACTTTTACATCTGAGGAGTTCCGGAGCTGGTGCAAAGAACGTGGGATCACAGACCTGACAGGGGCACCTTACCACCCAGCTACCAACGGAGCAGCGGAACGTTTGGTGCAGACCTTCAAACAAGCTCTGAGGAAGTCTTCTCTTCCGCCGACACGAGCACTTCAAGAATTCTTGATGCAGTACCAGAGAACACCGGCATCCTGTGGATTCTCTCCAAGTGAACTTTTGAATCACCGGCAGATACGAACAAGGATTGATTCTCTGCTGCCATCGCCAGCACACATTGCTCAAGGCAAACAGTCTAAGGAAGCATACAAGTCTCAGGTGACTCCAAGCTCGGCTGATGTCGCTAAAGTTATCAGGCAGTACAAGGCCGGGGATCCTGTGTATGCACTATACTATGGACCTCGCTGAGACAAAGATCCCCGATGGGTACCAGCAATCATTAAGAAGTCATTGGGTACTCGCTGCTTTAACGTCAAGGTCATACCTCATGGCCCGATGTGGAGACGACACTGGGAACAGCTGCGACCGCGGTACACAACTGAGGAAGACAATGAACCTGGTGATGCAGAAAACACTGTATTTCAATTTGCAACAGATCACCCGATGGAGATCTCGGAAACTGTGCCACTAACTCAAAGACAAACCAGACCCAAAACCATGTTACCCGTTCCAGAGTATGGACCAGAAAACCCAAGACGGTCCAAGAGAACCCGTAAAACCCAAGAGAGACTTTGCTGTTGATACTTCTTGTGTAGCATCAATTTCAGTGGGGAGGTGTTATATGGACTGTTGGATACGTTATTCGTCTGACGTTCCGTGTGTCACAGCGGTTCGTCTGAGTTCATTGTTTCATTGTTGTTGTCTTGTGTGACTGTCGTAGTAAAAGGTCATTGATAGATATGGCGGACATGATTCTTGTTTATTCATAACGAACATTGGGTGAGTGCGTTCTTTGTATGTAATCGAATAATAAATGTAATAATTAAATTGTACAACTCGTTGTGTTATCTCTGCGAGTCTCCCGAGGGAAATACAATAGATAGGAAGTAATATGAAAGATGGTTACTGGTAAGAGATAATGATAGATAATAGTTATAAGTAACCTGGACTGAACTGGGGAGAGAGAATGATGATGGTTACAGGTGAGAAAGAGCAAGTGAAAGGTAGTCATAGAGAAAAGTTGGGTTACTGAGTTGAGCTGAATAACAGAGACAATAATAGGTAGTTATTGAGATAGGCTGGGTGGTGGTAGGAGAGAGAGAGCAATGGATATTGAAAATGAATGATTTGGAACATGCATAGGCATCATGAAGGAAATTAGAGGAAGAAACTATAACTAGTCAAAAATTCTTTTAGCTTCCGTACTTTCCTTCTCCAGATAGCTTTTTGTCTCTGAGTCAATCTGGATCTAACTCTGAAGTCACTAATCTAGTCTATGATTGGTGGAGCATTCTTCACCAGGAAAAGACATAATATTCACAACCATCAACTAACCCATGTTTCTAATGAGTATGGTATCTATCTGGCTTGTATGTTTGCCTAAGTGGGACATGATAAGGTGGCTGACTGGTTTCCTGAAGTTAGGACTGCAAATGGTGAAGTCTCTTGGAACTTTGATCCTTTCTCATTCCTCAGTCACTGCCATTTGCCATTAAGAAAAAATCTCACTTTATGGCGCAGGTGTGGCTATGTGGTAAGAAGGCGGCAAGCTGGCAGAAACGTTAGCACGTTGGGCGAAATGCTTAGCAGTATTTCGTCTGCCATTACATTCTGAGTTCAAATTCCGCCAAGGTCGACTTTGCCTTTCATTCTTTCGGGGTCGATAAATTAAGTACGAGTTACTCACTGGGGTCGATGTAACCGACTTAATCCGTTCGTCTGTCCTTGTTTGTTCCCTCTATGTTTAGCCCCTTGTGGGCAATAAAGAAATAAGAAGCTTGCTTCCCGACCACATGATTCTGGGTTCAGTTCCACTGCATGGCACTTTAGGCAAGTGTCTTCTACCATAGCCTCAGACAAACCAAAGCCTTGTGAGTGAATTTGGCAGACAGAAGCTAAAAGAAGCCTTTTATATATATATATGTGCATACGTGCATATATATGTATGTATACGTCCGTATATGTAAGTATACTGTTTATATACATGTATTTGTATTTATGTACTTGAGTATATTCCACTGATGAAGGCAGAGCATTATTATTTATGCAAAGCCAGAAATCCAGGATTTGGAATTATCTTATTATTTTTACTGGTTTATTTGGTCTTCGTCTTCGCTACTCGTGCCATGTGGACATTTATTGTGGTTTTAGAGTCAGGATTTGACTGCTATTTTTTCAGCGTGGTGGTATCTCTTGATACCCTGTATTATAATTTTAAATGTATGTATATATATATATATATATATATATATATATATATATATATATATATATATGTGTGTGTGTATATATTTGTGTGTTTGTATCTGTGTTTGTCCGATCTTGGTGTGTTTATGTCCCTATAACTTAGCAGTTCAGCATAAGTAACTGATAGAATAAGTACCAGGCTTACAAAGAATAGGTCCAGGGGCTGATTTCTCTGGCTAAAAGGTGGTGCTCCAGCATGGCCACAGTCAAAATGACTGAAACAAGTAAAAAAATAAAAGAATAATAGGTGTCAAAAACATCAACAGTCATTTCATGACACCCTCTAGTGGAACAGTGAATGCATTTCAAGCACATATATTTGCTAGAAATGCATATATATATACCATCGTCATTTAACGTCCACTTTCCATGCTGGCATGGGTTGGACAGTTTGACTGAGGGCTGGCAAGCCAGAAGGCTGCACCAGGCTCCAATCTGATCTAGCAAAGTTTCTACAGCTGGATGCCCTTCCTAATGCCAACCACTCTGAGCGTGTAGTGGGTGCTTTTTATGTGCCACCAGCACGCGGGCCAGTCAAGCAGTACTGGCATTGACCACGCTTGAATGGTGCTTTTTACATGCCACTGGCATGGGATCCAGTGAGGCGGCACTGGCAATGACCATACTCAAATTGTGCTTTTTACGTGCCACCAGTACAGGTGCCAATCAGGCAGTACTGTCATCGACCATGACAATGACTTCATTTGACTCGACAGGTCTTCATGAGCGCAGTTTATTGCATTGCCCAATGATTGAAGGGTACTCTTAAATGGGGTGGTTATGCTGCACTGGCATAGGCCATGGTTACGGTCTCACTTGGCTTGTTGTGTCTTCTCAAGCACGGCATATCTCCAAAGGTCTCAGTCACTTGTCATTGCCTCCATGAGGCCCAACATTTGAAGGTCGTGCTTCACCACCTCATCCCAGTTCTTCCTGTGTCTACCTCTTCCACAGGTTCCCTCTACTACTAGGTTGTGACACTTTTTCACACAGCTGCCCTCATCCATATGCAACACCTGACCATACCAGTGCAGTCGTCTCTCTTGCACACCACATCTGATGCTTCTTATGTCCAACTTTGCTGTCAGGGTGCTTACACTCTGTCGTGTATGCACACTGATATTACACGTCCAGCAGAGCATACTAGCTTCATTCCTTGCAAGCTTATGCATGTCCTCAGCCGTCACAGCCCATGTTTCACTGCCATGTAGCATGACTGTTCGCACACGTGTTATACAGTCTACCTTTTACTCTGAGTGAGAGGCACTTCTACTTAAACATGGCTATTCCAGAAGAACTGACATTACTGTTACTTTTAACCCCAGGAGGACACCTCCTCTAGCTGGTTATTCAATGCAATCTGCACCCGATATATAAGAATAGCAGTAATGTTGGTTCCTATGGAACAGCCATGTTTAAGTGACAATAAACGTTACTTTTCAATATAGTTACTGCTTTCATCTCTTAGAGATTTTTTCAACTAGCTAATTTGCTTGTTGCAGGATCAGTGGCTGTGTGTCACTTATTTTATATAAATTGTAACCACTGTACATTGATGGTATGTCCAAGCACTTGCCACCATCTGTCTCTTTCTTCCTTTACCCTAACATCCCATTTATATCCTGATCCACATTCCTTGTGAGTATGCCCTGACACTTTCACACCATCTCTCTCCTGCTCTCCCTTGCACTCATACTATCTTCTACTCTCTCTCTCTCTCTCTCTTACTCTTCTCTCTGTCTGGGTAGCCATGTAACTCCTCTACAACACCTGTTTCTGTCCTCATTCTTGATCATTCTCTCTCTTTCTCTGGCTGGATAACCACATGCCTCTTTTACAGCAGCATACCTGTTTCTGTCCTCATTCTTGATCACTCTCTCTCTCTCTCTCTCTCTCTCTCTCTCTCTCTCTCTCTCTGGCCGGGTAACCATGTATCTCCTCTACAGCAAAACACCTGCACATGCCGGAATATACCTGCAAGTGATTTTACATATGCATGGGTACTTATATTGTTGAGTATAATTGGTCTGTCCATGTGATTGTATATGTAAGTGAAAGGATATATATGTATGATATCAAAGACTGGAACTTAGGTAATACATCTAATTAGTTAATTACACTCATTTCAATACTACATGGAATATATAATTCATGAATATAAAAGCATTCCACAATATTATAATACAGTGGTTCCCAAACTTTTTAGAGACGCGACCCACTATTTATGACACCAGTTTATGGTGACCCACTTAACTCTACTGGGTAAAAACATTAATGAAAGAAACAAATTTATTTCAGATTACATTTTCATAGAGGCCTGTGAGAAGGCCTCATTTATATTAAATGTGAAACAAAATGTTTTATAACTGTTTCAACATCTCCATACCCTATGGGCAGGTATTAACTCTAATACAAAACCTCGAAGCAGTAACTGTTATCGGCTCGATCAGTGTTGTACTGCGCCTAGTTAAAGTTCTCTATAAATAGGTAAAAACAGACTTTTCCTTTTTACGATTACGTACGAATAAATAACTTGAGAAAATGACCACCTCTGATTTGTTAAGTTCGTGAAAAAAGCCTACTGCTTGATAAAACAACCAGTCTGGTATTGAAAACATGAGTCTTGAACTATCTTCATAGACAGCAGTTAATCAAAGCTAATGGGTAATTTTATAACTTTTTGCGACCCACTACGATTCCGTTTGCGACCCATCAGTGGGTCGTGACTCATAGTTTGGGAACCGCTGCTATAATATATTATAGTATATATTGCTATATATATTGCTATTGAGATAAACCATTTGGTTTTCTGACAGTCTCAGAAGTAACAATTTTATGACTTATGAGATTTTTTTTGAAGAAATGTACATAGTTTACATTAGCAATATATCATGATATTATAAATTCATTTAAGGCAACAAGCTGGCAAAATTGTTAGCATGTCTGGCAAAATGTTTAGTGGCATTTTGTTCGTCTTTATGTTTCAAGATCAAATTTCATTGAGGTCAAATGTCTTTCACCTTTCAGGATTGATAAAGTAAGTACCAGTTGAGCTCTAGGGTCAATGTAATTAACTCACTCCTTGCCTTGAAATTGCTGGCCTTGTCACAAAATTTGAAACCAATATTGTAAATTCATTTATATTTATATGAATATTGTTATTTATATTAATGGAATGCATATTCCTAATAATGTTGAAACAAGCATAATTAAAGAATTAGATGTAATACCATAAATTTCAGTCTTTGACTTAATGTATTATGACCTGCAACCAATTTATTTGACCTGGAATTTCTATTTGTATGGATAGTTTTCTTCTTTCAGATAAACCATCTGTTAGCAATGGATTAGCAGAGGTAATGACTGTGGATCTACCTTGGATTTTTAAAATCCTTTTTATCTGATATATACATACATATACATACATACATACATACATACATACATACATACATGCATACATACATACATATATATATATATATATATATATATATATATATATATATATATATATATATATATATATATATATATATATATATATATATACAGGGTTATTCAAAAAGAACAAACCGATTTTATTACACAATATTTTAATAAGGAAAAGCAATAGAAAACTCCAGCTAAGTCACAAGTATTTACTCACACTCAACTTTTATTTCCTGTCTTACAAGTATTCAATGTGGACACTCCCTGCAGCACAGGCAACATCAATGCAATAAGAGAATTCCTCCCAGACGTGTATCAGCATATCATGATCCACTGAGTTGATCGTTGTTGTTATTCAATGTTTAAGGTCATTGAGGTTAGTGGATTGCGTTTATGTTCCACTGCTACCTACTAACTTCGATGACCTTAAACATTGAATAACAACAGTGATCAACTCAGTGGATTGTGATATACTGATATGCATCTGGGAGGAATTCTCTTATTGCATTGATGTTACCAGTGCTGCAGGCAGCAGCCACATTGAACACTTATAAGACAGTAAATACTTGGGACTCAGCTGGAGTTTTCTATTGCTTTTCCTTATTAAAATATTGTGTAATGAAATCGGTTCTTTCATTTTTAATAGCCCTGTATATATATATTCTTTTATTATTTTATTCTTTTACTTGTTTCAGTCATTAACTGTGGCCATGCTGGAGCACCACCTTTAGTCGAACTAATTGACCCCAGGACTTATTCTTTGTAAGCCTTGTACTTATTCCATCAGTCACTTTCGCTACGTAAACACACCAACCTCAGTTGTCAAGTGATGGTGGGGTGGGGACAAACACAAACACACAAACATATACATACACACACACACACACACACACACACACACACACACATGTAATGGGCTTCTTTCAGTTTCTGTCTACCAAATCCACTCACAAAGCTTTGGTTGGCCTGAGTCTATGGTAGAAAACATTTGCCGAAGGTGTCATGCAGTGGGACTGAACCCAGAACCATGTGGTTGGAAAGCAAGCTCCT
>NC_142947.1:29819987-29832487 GCF_046866305.1 Octopus bimaculoides | reverse complement strand
TGTTCTTGTGTCATTCCAGCTTCTCCACCCTTTATCTCTTTTCCATGTCAATGGTCCTTCACCATGTGGTTTTAGGACACCCTGCTGCTCTTTATCTCCCAGGCTGCCACTTTGGTGCTACCATACAACTGCCTTCTTGATCTTGTCTGAGGACCTACCTCATCCAGTTCCAGCGACTTAATCTTATTTCATCACTGATCCTGTTGATGCCCATTTTCATCTCAATTGTGTAATTTCAGACTCTTTGCAACCACTTGATGTTGTGTATTCTCCTTAAGCATGTGAATTGGAAGCTGTCCATTGTTTTTTCTTCCATTTTTGTCACTTTCCAGTATTCATATCTGTAGAGTAATACTGGCCAGACCAATGTCTTGAACAGCATCAGCTTCATTTTGCTGCCTGTACCTTTGCTTCTCCATGCCTTTGTTAGATTGTAGAATACTCTCCAGGTTTTGGATATTCTGTTCTTTTTATATGCCATTCCCCCTTTCTCTTTCTTTTTAATATCACCGATTCTCACACAAGCTTGTTTGGCATTAATCATTAGTGTTTTACATTTTTCTGTGTCTTGCTTCAGATACGTTTGTAGGTGGATGATAGCAAATCTACATCATCCACAAATTGAGATCTTCCATCTAATGCCATTCCTATGCCTTTCTGTTGTTCTTCACATGACCCAGTCTATCACCATAAGAAACAGGAAGTTTGACATAACACATCCCTGCTTGACTCCAGTTGCGACTCTATTTCAAGGACCCTGAAATAGAGGTCTCAAAAATGTGGCAACTAAGAACAACAACTGTACCTGTAATCATTGGAGCTTTTGGAGCAATACCAAATGGTACACTTGAACACTACGGCCAAATATCAGGTAACCCTCCCACAAGGTGTCAGGACTACAAAAAAACTATTCTCATGGGTGTTGTCCACATCCTAAGAAAGACATTGTTAACTTGAAAATAACTGAAAGGATGAAAGGCAAAGTCGACCTCACCAGAAATTGGATACAGAACGTAGCAATGGGCGAAATACCGCTAAGCATTTCACCTGACATGCTAATGATTCTGCCAGCTGGTAACCTTCATAATGATAATAATAATAATAATAATCCTTTCTACTACAGGCACAAAACCCTGAAATTTTGCAGGTAGGCGACTAGTCAATTACATCAAGTCCAGTGTTCAACTGGTACTTATTTTAGCTCTTCTCTGTACTCCTCAACCAACAGATGCCAGCTTAGAGCAGGCCCACTCACTCAGGCCACCTCTTCCACATTCACGCTCCTTTCAACAAATCTGTCTCAATATTCATCTTCCTTTCCAAAAAGAAGTTTAAAAATATCAATGAGGGCTTGGCTGAAGAGGAAAGTGTTTGTTTTCATTTCTTTCTGCCTTGTCCAGCACACAACCTCTTTTGCTATAGCCACCAGACAGAAGGAAACTCCTCGCCCTTCCTGACTAAAGGAAGGCAGCTGTGTGATCTTATAATGGAGTTGGCTGATAGCTGGATTTGTCCTATGCATGATAACCACTGTTTGATATTATTCCATAAGTCAGCAGTGATTGAGCATTGTACTTTGTGCAGGACAGTTTTGCTGTTCTGTGTGCTTCTCAGGTTGGTGTGACTAATCGCACTACCATACCTGTAGTGTTTACTCTGAACCAGCAATGCACCCCAGTGGCACTTCCAAGCTAGGGACTTCTGGAAATTATTCATGGGCCTTGACCTGAAAGTCCTCTGGAAAAGACCAGCCAGTTGATTTTCAATAATACTCAAAGTTTCCACATAAACGTTGTTGCTCTCACCCACCATTACATCCAATAGATCCCTAGAATGTCAAAGTGAAGCATCCACTGACTGCAATGCCTGGCTGGTAGAGAGTTGTGAGCATCTGCCAGCATTCAAGGTGTAAGGCACTCTATCTCGGTCTATATTTGATCCATGACTGCAGCTCTATCAAAGAGTGAGCGGTGGAAAAGCATGTCTAACAAATGGTGACCACACCAGCTCACCATCAATGAAAGGCTGGAGATGTCATGGCCTCAGGGCATGTCTGTGCATTATTATTAGTCACAGCATGCCCAGTGGATGCTGACAGCAAATGGACCATTTGACCAATGGGATACATCCCTTCCACAAAAAGCAGAACATTCTGGTCAGCCATGTAGCAGTGCAAAGTCAACAGTCAGAAGGTATTCAATGAGGAATGTAATGCAGGCATTCACTGCCTTTGCCCGACCCTTCAGAGATAAGTTCCTCTCAGCTTATTTCTAATTATAATAATCCTTTCTACTATAGGCACAAGGCCTGAAATTTTGGCGGGGGAGACCAGTTGATTACAACGATCCCAGTGCATAACTGGCACTTAATTTCTCAACCCCAAAAGGATGAAAGGCAAAGTCGACCCTGCAGTATGTGAACTCAGACGATGATGAAAATGAAACTCTAACAACAGTAATACTAAATTACATTGTCAATTAACTCCTCCCTATAACTGAACACTGCTTGGTTTTCCTACTCTTACATGCCTACTGCCACCTTCCCTCTTCTTATATACATTCTTTCTTTTCTTCTTCCTGCACTTATCGACCTTGCCAAATGGGTCTTCCCTTTGATTTTCTGTATCCACTTGTTTATATTCTAGTGTACGTCTATATGGGTGTGAGTATATGTGCGCATGTGTGTGTGTGTGTGTGTGTGTGTGTGTGTATGCATGTATGCAGTATGTATGTATGTATGTATGTATGTATATGTGTTGCAAAGATAATCTGGAACTTGACTGAGGATAGAAAACTCTGAATGACCCATGTTCTCTTCGTATCGTCTGTCTGGATATTTTGTCCTTTTTTTGTATCACCTAACTGTCTGGATGTTTTGCGTTCTCGTTCCATTTTTGTATTTTTTATATATGAAATATAGTGGTGTATGGTCTCTTATATGCAAGTGTATATATATAAATTTTGTACGACTCTATTATTCTTTGTATTCTTTCATTCTTTCCTTCTTTCTATCAGCCCTTTCACACTTCATTCATTTCACTCTTCGTTCTTTCATTCCCCCTCTCTTATATTTCCTGGCCTTCTCTTCATGCTCACTTTCCCTCCTCTTTCACTTCACTGTGTCTCTTTCAATTTTTCTTGCCCCTCCTTAATTCTTCTATTCCCCTGCCTCTACCTCTCTCTCTTCTCTTCCCATGTGACCGGTGTTCGGCTAAGCTTGACCTTTCTTTCTTGGGCGGCTGTTGCGTGTGCAACATCATTATTTCTCCCTGTGCTTATGAAATCTTGTATCCTGGCTGTAAGGCCTTATTTCCATATATGCCACCTATATATATATATATATATATATATATATATATATATATATATATATATATATATATATATATAAAGACATATCATCACACTACATTTCTCTTAATCATGAGTCACACTCAGCTAGAGTCCTCACACTCACTCCAGTTGTTGGGTCTATTACTGGGTCCCTCAGTGAAAGCTTATCTTTAACATATCTAGGACTGTTACCCTATGACTGGCTGTTATCTTCAGGACCAGAAGATACTTCAGCCCCCAACAGCTATCAATGTTCTGATGAGCCCAGGACCTACAATAGAGCATTGCTCTCTCACCCAAGATGGTATCATTGCTACACGCACCAACATTCTTAGATCACTTTCAGAAATGAGCTTTCTAGGTGAATGTTATAAAGTCACTCACAGAAATGTTCCAGCCTTTAATCCACAAGCACACTGTTTCATCTCTCTGTCTTTCTACAGCAACTATAATGGCTCCTACTCCTCAGAACATGGGCTCGTGCCACCTCTACTTAGGCAATCATATCCTAATCATCTCTTCTCATCTTTATTGTGTATAATCTTGTAGCCAGTAGCATGATCTTCAAATGTTGGGCCTCATGGGTGCGATGACAAGTGACAGACCTTTGGCAATATGTGCTTGAGAAGACTTGTTAAGCCAGGTGAAATCGTAGTTGAGGCCATTGCCACTGCCATTTAAATTGCACCTGTGAAATCGTAGTCATAGCCATTACTGCTGTCATGTAAATGGCACCCATGCCAGTGGGATGTAAAAAGCACCTATTGCACTCTTGGAGTGGTTGGCGTTAGGAATAGCATCCAGACATAGAAATCGCGCCAAATTAGATTGGAATCTGGTGCAGCTCTCCTGCTTACCTGTTCCAGTCAAACTGTCTTACCTATGCTAGCAAGGAAAGTAGTTGTAGAAAGGCTAGGTAACCTTATCAAATCCCTAATCGGTAGAACCCAACCTTTTAATAGAAGCCCCTGTACTGATAAGAACTGTATGGTGTGTAGAATAAGCCCACAAACAAACTGTAAAGCTAGGAACATAGTCTATAGAATAAGATGTACTGAGAGACAGTGCAGAAACAAGACAATGACACACGTAGACACGACAGCATGTAGCATAGGAGAGAGGGTTAATGAGCATTGGAGGGAATTCAAGGAAGAGAAGAGCTCATCAGTACTATACCAACATGTCAAGCAGGAACACGAGGGTTCACTCAACAACATAGTAGTAGTAATAGTAGTTGGCTACGTCTCATGTTTCTGAGCTTGCAATCCAGTTCATTTTCCTGGATGTTTGAACCGCAGATAGCTCCGCAGATGTTGCATGAAACATACAGGGATATTGTGAACAAGGGATAGAAGAGCTGGTTTGGGAAGGAGAAGGCACTGCTTTCTCTCTTGTCTCTTGAGTTCAGCTCTTGCGACTCAGGCTTTTTCTAAGTCCGCAGAACCCGTTCTGTTGGTGTGTCTCCAGAGGGGTCTGTTTGCCGAGATATCTTCCCAATGTGTGGGGTCGATGTTGGTGCTTTTCAGGGTTGATTTGAGTTGGTCCTTGTACCGCTTCAAGGGGGCTCCACGAGGATGTTTTCCTTCAAACAGTTCACTGTAGAGACAGATCTTGCGAAGGCGATGTTCATTCATCCGACAGACGTGACCTGACCATTGGAGACGATGTTCAATGATCAAGGCTTTGATGCTCAGGAGACCTGATCTTTGAAGCACAGAGTTGTTGGTGATGCGATCTTCCCAATTGATGTTCAGGATAGAGCGAAGTTTGGATTGATGGAAGCGCTCTAGTTTCTTCATGTCCTTATTGTAAACAGTCCAGGTTTCACACCCGTACAGTAGAGTTTATACAACAGCCCGATAGACCATGAGCTTCATTTTAAATGCCAGATCCTTGTTGCAAAAGACCCTCGTTTTGAGACGACCAAAAGAGGCATGACCTGATTGGATGCGATGTTCGATATCCTTACCAGATCCTGCAGTGAGTGACAGAAAACTTCCAAGATAGCAGAAATCCTCGACGACCTCAATTGATTGGTTGTTGATGGTGATGTTGGGGCTGTCAAGGTTGGTACGTGGAGCTGGTTGAGTGAGCATTTTGGTTTTGGCGATGTTCACTTTCAGGCCGAAGGTTTGATAAGCTCTGCTGAAGTTGTTTGTTGAGGTTTGGAGGTCCTCTGCAGTTGAAGCTGGGGCTGCATTATCATCAGCGTATTGAAGCTCAGTGATCTTGTGCTCTCGACAGTGACGTCTTGATTGAAAACGCGCGATGTTGAAAAGTCCACCATCAAATCTACATCTGAGTTCCACTCTGGGGTTGTCTGTTGGAATTTCGGAGAGCATGGCAGCGATGTAGAGAGAAAACAGGGTTGGAGCAAGAACACATCCCTGCTTCAGGCCACAGGTGATCTTGAATTCTTCAGAGATGTCAGTCTGATAAAGGACTCTTCCCCTCATGTCATCATGGAAACTCTTGATCAGTGAAATGAAGCCTCCAGGACAACCGTAACGATGTAGGATATCCCACATGACCTCTCTTGGGACACTGTCGAAAGCTTTTTCTAAGTCGTAGAAGATGAAAAAGACAGGTTTCTGCTGCTCCCAGTTCTTCTCCTGGATCTGCATGCACAAAAGATCATGTCGATGGTACAAAAGATCATAAAAGCAATCATTAATACCCCTTCCTCCACACACATATTAGTAATAGGCATTAGAGCAATGCCCATGACCTTAGGGTGCAAGAAGCCTGCATTTAAAGCTTCAATATTTTGCTATACTTCTATTTTTATGCAGTTATCAATTCTTGCAAGAAACATAATCAAATTATAGCATCTATATAATTGTGTGTCCTGCTAGAATTAGCAGCGAAATCTCATTCAAATTATATCTTAATAGCTTTGAAAAAAATAAAGAGAGAGAGAAAACAAACAAAGGATAATGTATTCCTCAATACACTATATCAGAAATATAGGACTGGACAATCACAGTTGGAACATCTTTCATCTTTTATCTGCTGGAGTATTTTAGAAGAAATACGATGCGAGATGCAAGTTGCTACACATGCGACACACACACACAGATCACATCAAATCAGGTATAGTACATGTACAAAGTAACATATCAACAACAGATCCTATGCAGTCAGGCAATATGCTAGAAATAACAACCAAATATTTTTCAAATCATACTCTACTGTCTTAAAAAAAAGGACACTGATGTAATGTTACATATGCAAAATAACTGGATGGTCATGACTAGAAAGCCTTTCATCATAGATTTGCCCAACCAAGACTAAACAACACACACAAACACACAAAAGAAAACTAAGGGGTTTGAAAAGCACCACTACCCTAACCTGCTCTTTATTCAAATGTGTGGGTTGGAAAATCATGATCATCATCAACATCATCATATAATGATTTGTGATCTGCAATTATTGAATCAATTCTAATTTGGGATTTAGATTTTTAAAAAAATATTTTCTTTTTTGTTTTTATCTTTTTGTTTCATGTCATCTGTCAAAATACATAAATTAATTGCTCAAAATAATAATAGGATGGGCATGGATATCCCAATGAAAAGCAAATGGGATAGGCTGGAAAGGGATTCAAAGAAACAATGGGCAAAGTAGTAAGAAATGTGTTACTTTGCACCCAGCTATACCCTAATTTCACCCCCTTTACCATCTTGAATACACATATATATGTACACACACACACACACACACACACACACACACACATGTATGTACACACACATATACATGCACAAAAAATACATGTATATACACATATAAATGCACAAGCTTATTCACATTTCAAATTACATGTAGGCAAAAACAATGCTTAGAAATATATATATATATATATATATATATATATATATATATACATATATCATCATCATCATAATTTAACGTCCATTGTTCAGGCTGGCATGGGTTGGATGGTTTGACCAGAGCTGGTAAGTTGGAAGGCTGCACCAGACCCCAGTCTGATTTGGCATGGTTTTCTATGGCTGGATGCTACACATGCTACACACACACACACACACACACACACACACACACACACACACACACACACATCCAGCATGAAGTAATTTCATTTTTATGTGCACCAATGTATGACATGGCTCTGGAGTCAAGAAGTTTACTTCTCAACCATGTGGTTCCAGGTTCAGTCCCACTGCATGGCATCTTGGGCAAGCATCTTCTGCTATAGCACTCAGCCAACCAAAGCATGAAAATTTTTTTAAAAGCCTGTCATATATATAAATGTGTGTGAGTGTTTGTGTGTGTGTGTGTTTGTTTGTGTGTGTGTGTGTGTGTGTGTGTGTGTGTGTGTGAGTGTGTGTGTGAGTGTGTGTGTATAATGCTTTAGATACAAATGACTACAGAAGTATCAAACTGCTGGTCCAGGTCATGAAAGTTACAGAGGGAGTTATAGCTCAATTAATTAGTAATAAAATTAAACTAGGTGAGATGCAGTTTGGTTTTGTTCCTGGGGAAAGTACCACAGATGCTGTCTTCCTAGTGAGACAGTTTTAAGAAAAGTGTTTGGCCAAAAGTAAACCATTGTACTTAGCTTTCGTTGACCTGGAGAAAACTTTCAACAGAGTTCCCTTCTCTGTTATCTGGTGGTCTCTCAGAAAGCTAGGAGTAGAGAAGTGGCTTGTTAGAGCCAAAGAAGCCATGTTCAGTGGTGCTGTCAGTAAGGTGAGAGTTGACCACGAATACAGTGATGAATTTAGCATACAAGTTGGGGTTCATAGTCCACTCTTATTCATCATAGTCCTCCGGGCCATAACAGGAATTCAAAACTGGATACCTATGAGAACTGCTATATGCTGATGACCTCACTCTTATTGCAGAACTGGACAAGTTCCAGGTATGGAAGCAAAACCTGGAATCAAAGGGCCTTAAACTTAACCTAGCAAAGACCAAAGTTGTTTTTAGCAAGAAAGCAGATAAGACTCCCTTTCCATCAGGTAAATGACCCTGTTCAATATGTAGAAAAGGAGTGGGAAGTAATTCTATTCACTGCACCCAGAATAAGCTATGGACACAAATGCAGGGGAATTACAGATAGATTAACAGATAAGATCGCTTTTGTGTGTGGCAGATGTGTAGGAGGAATAAGCACTAAGAGCACATGAAACTTATGCCCAGAAGGCTCTCTTGGGGAAGTAGATAATTTCTGCTACTTAGGTGACCAAATTAGTAACAGTAGTGGATGCTCTGAAAGTATTGTTTCTAGAATAAGATGGAGGAAGTTCAGAGAGCTGCTGCCTTTGTTGGCAACAAAAGAATTCTCTCTCAGAGTGAAAGGTAGATTGTATGATGCTTGTCTGTGAATGGTTATACTCTGAATGCAGAGAACATGCATACTGGAGAGGAATGAAGGTAATATGCTCCACTGGATGTGCAACATCATCGTGCATGAACGACAAAGTGCAAATGTGTTGAGAGAAAAGTTGGGCACAAGAGGAATTAAATGTGGCATGCAGGAGAGAAGAATGTGCTGGTTTGGACATGTGATGCATATTAGTAAAGACAGCTGCATACAGAAGTGCCTATCACTGAAAGTGAGTGGTACCTGTGGAAGAGGGAGATCTAGGAAGACATGGTGAGGACCAATCTCAGGCTGTTAGGGCTCACAGAGGAAATGATGATGGACTGAAATATATGGTGATATGAGGTTCTAGAGAAGACCCACCCACATCAGAGAAATTGAGTGCTAGAAACGCTGTCTCCTACCCACATGTAATAATAAACTTTCCATATACCCTACCCCAAGAAAGTAAACTATATCTCCTCTTCTAAACTACATCTGTTTCATCCTCACATTTCCTCTTCATACACTTATCTCCCACTCTCCATCCCTGCCCTGCTCACTGTATCGCTGCCTTCCCTTACCCCATCTTTATACCCAGGTTTTCACCTGTCACCGCAATCCCCACTCCCTACGCATGCCTCCTTGGCAATACCTGGCTGTGTATATTATGACCTCTGTACCTTGAGGGCGTGCCCTGGCAATTTCCACCATTTATCTCTCTCTTCCTTACTCTACCATCCCATCTATTCTCTGATCCTTGTTACTTGTGAGTATACCCTGGCACTTCACCACCATCTCTCTCCTGCTCTCTCTTGCACTTTTGCTGTTTCCTACTCTCTATTTTTTCCTTGCTCTTCCCCTTTGTCTAAATGCTTGAAGAAGGGATAGTCGGTGGGTGAAAGATCAGGAGAATATGGAGGGTCTGGTAAAGTCTTGTATCCCAAGTCTGTGAGCTTCTGCAGTGTTATCTTGGAAACGTGCAGTCAAGTGTTGTTGTGGAGCAGAATTGGACCATGCCAATTAACAAGTGTAGGTCTCATTTTGCTCAGGTGAATATGCATTTCTTCCAGCTGCTTACAGTAAACTTCCAATGTAATCTTCTGCTGATACAACTTTGGTTTCAGGAAATATTTGGCTGCTTCATCACGATCAAGCCACTGACCCAATCATTTATGATTGTCATAAAGGATCCACTTTTCATCACAAGTCACTATTTGATCAAGAAATGGGTCATTAGAGTTTTGCAGAGAGAGCATCGAACACATTTCAAAATGCCAAAGTCTTTGATTTTCCCTGAGGTCATGCAGGACACACTTATCAAGTTCTTTCACTTTGCCGATTTTCTTCAGATGATCTGATACTGTTGAAACACTGACACCAAGCATATGAAACACTTCTCTGACAATTTGTCGTGGGTTTTGTTTGAATATTGTTTTTAAATGTTGATTATCTAGGGTGGATGGATGTCTGTTATGTTCTTGATCTTCAAGGCTCTCACTCCCACCACAGAATCTCTCAAACCACCATCATACCGTCCAACCACTAGTGGAACCTTTACCTCATGCTCTGTTGATATTGGTGACTGTTTGAGAAGCATTTTGCCCGAGCTTGAATTCATGCAAAAAAAGTAAATGTATTTCTTCTTTCTTCATGTTTGAAATTAAGGATTTCTATGCTTCAAAATTATATTCTGAAAGAAATCAATAAAAATTCATTAAAGGTTACACATAAATTATTAAGCATGTAAAATTTCATCTAAAATACTACAAAAATAGCATCTTAAATTTGGAAAAAGTTTTTTTAAAAATCGGAACAGGACAGTATTTTCCAAACAACCTGATATATATATCAGTTCCTTGTGTAGATGAACAGCACACCACAACTACTAAAATGGATTGTTATGCAAATAAGTGAAACAGTGAATAAAAAAACGAGCTACCTTTTGACAAGTCATCTGAGAAGATATATCAGCATCTATGATGTATCGCAATTATCTGTACAGCATCTCACCTGCAAGGTACCAGTGCACAATGGGTCAAAACGATTGTAGCAAATAAAGAATCCTGTGAATTTCATTTCCTTTCTCTCGTGTTTAAATATGTGCATGTGTGCATATGTGTACTTGCATGAACCCTTGCCTTGACATCATGTGATGATTGTAGACACTAATAGCATCACTATTATACAAGCCCAAGTCTTCTATGAAAAATATGCCTGGGGCATATTACCTTGCTTGGATACCTGAAAGGCATCTGGCCATCTGCCTCAACAAATTCCATCTGAGCCATGCAAGCATAGAAAAGTATATGTTAAAAGATGATGATGATATTTCTTAAATATTTCTGTGTGTTTGTATGTATGTGTGTGTTTGTGTCTGTATGCATTTATGTGGTGTATATGTGTGTGTGTTTGTATGAGTAATTGTGTATTTCACTTGATAATTAAGAAAGGCATTCATATTTGATCTGGTAAATAAAAGTCAAAAAACCAGAATGTCTATGCACAAATACATACATGAACACACATGAATGTATACTGGTAATTAAATAAATATACCTAGGCACATGTCATACAGATGTAAAGGTATGCACCTGTCTATCTATCTACAGTCATGCACCTGCTTATACATATTTATACAAACAACATAGTTATGTGTATGTATATGCACATAAATATATACATGTACATGAATACATAAATGTATGTATATGTTAAGTTGAAAATTGAAAGCACTTACACTTAAAATACACACTAGATGTAAAATACACACTATATACAAATTTCTTCCACAAAGATGAGTAACATTCTGTTAAAAAAAAAGAATTTTTTAAAAAAATAGTTAACATCATTAAAAAATCTTTTTCTAATTATACATGGTGCCTTTGAAAGGTATTCAACTTTTTTTCCCACCAAAACTAATGTCATGCAATGCCTTCCTGTGCATGTGTGATAATTTTTGTACCAGACGGCCGTGTCATTGCTCAGCTGTTACTTCTAGAGTACAGACAGGTACATTTAAGTTTATTTATGTGTGAATCTTGTATTTTCATTATTTTAAGAGTTGTCCTCCTTTGAGTATCTATTATCGATACAGATAAGGTTTAGAATTGTTCAAAGAATTTATAGTTTATGATGGTTTTGTTGGTTTATGTTGGTTTTGTTTCATGTGTGTGTGTGTGTGTGTGTATGTGTGTGTGTGTGTGTGTGTGTGTGTGTATTGCTAGATTATCCTCACATGCACATACATGTGTATGTATGTATGTATGTATGTATGAAAGAAGCCAAGAAGATGACCAGCTGGCTGACTATCTGAACTTCTTTCAGTTTCCCTGGACAATTGTCTTCCCTAAGACAATACTGGACCTATATGGTTGAAAAGAAAATTCCTTACTCACACAGCCATACTTATGCCTAATAGGTGCATGCATGATTGTGCGTTTGAGAAGTTTGCATCCCAGCCATGTGGTTTGGGTTTAGTCCCACTGTGGAACACCTTTGGGAAGTGTCTTCTATAACTCCAGGCTAACAAAAGCTTGGTGAGTAGATTTGTTTGATGAAAACTGAAAGAACTCCATTGTGTGTGTATATTGGGAAATACAAGCACAGGAATGCCCTGTCTAGCATAGCTGCTCCAGTAGAGATGCCACCTCCTATGAACAGAACAGAATTGCAGGAGCACAAAGAAAATGTAAGCTGCACAAGTCCAAAAGCAACTCCTTGCCTTCATTCCCAGCAGACAACCAGGGCCCAACCTGTGGTAGAACCTTCCAAGTATGCATCGGCCTGATTGGCCACAGCCACATGCACCATGATACATCTCCCATGTGATGTTT
>NC_142947.1:29777487-29817487 GCF_046866305.1 Octopus bimaculoides | reverse complement strand
TATATATATATATGTATATATATATATATATATATATATATAAGCAATGTTAATTCTCTAAATGAAGTATTAACAGTAACTGCACGATAAATTGTAGTATATTGCCACTTAAGTGTGGCTGACCCCTAGGGGTGGATGTTACTGTTGCTTTTAGCCCCAGGAGGACATCTCCTCCAACTGGCTTATCGACACACGACTGTGTCCTGTTTGCCAAGGGAAGTTATCCCTCTCACCTCGATAACTTCCCTTGGCAAACAGGACACAGTCGTGTGTCGATAAGCCAGCTGGAGGAGATGTCCTCCTGGGGCTAAAAGCAACAGTAACATCCACCCCTAGGGGTCAGCCACACTTAAGTGGCAATATACTACACTTTATCGTGCAGTTACTGTTAATACTTCATTTAGAGAATTAACATTGCTTGTTTTCACCTTTTCAATATCAGTGAAGAATTTCACTGGAAAAGAAGATATAAATTTGCCAGGTTTTTGTCTCTCTCACCAAGGTCATCAGCTGTCGAACGCCGACGAAGGGAAATAACCCTGAAATCCGGATACGTTCGTGCTGCTGATCGAGGTGAGAGGGATAACTTCCCTTGGCAAACAGGACACAGTCGTGTGTCGATAAGCCAGCTGGAGGAGATGTCCTCCTGGGGCTAAAAGCAACAGTAACATCCACCCCTAGGGGTCAGCCACACTATATATATATATATATATATATATATATACAGAGTACAGTTAATATATTGTCATCTAAATTACGCAAAAATGAAAATAACACTGACATCTCATTTTAACAGATATATTTACCAAAATTACATAAAAATATTTTGAAAATATTTTTAGAAAGGAATTTAGACATGTGTTTACGTGAAAAAACTTTTTCATCCCTAGTATTAAAAGGAGACCATTCATTCTCATTATATTATATCTCCCAGACATAACCTACAAATTTTGCTATTATATCTATAAGATAGGATTTTCCAAGATATTGAGTAATCTATTTTGTTTCTGTTGAGTTGTCAATTTTTTTTTAGATAGACCTGTGCTATTCTCTTTTCTAGGGTCACTAAAGGAAGATTTATGATTATTTATTCTTAAAGTAGGGGGGCATTTATGTATGTGATATTATGGTTAGGTTTTAAACCTAGCAATAATATCACATACACAAATGCCCAAAGTAACCATCCTTATAACATTATAAAAAAACCTGACCACTAACATAGAAAGAAGAATTAATCTATTATCATCTAACGAAGAAATTTTTAACAAACATAAAAACTACTATAATCTAGCACTTAAGAAGGTAGGATACAAATATTAAATTAAGTATCTAATCCTTCCAATAATACACATAACCACAGAAATCATATTAATATAGATAGAAATAATATAGAAAAAAAGAAACCAATATCATATGTTAGAATAGATGACCCCCAAAACATAACCCACTACTATAATAAAGAAAACAAGAAGTAGTATACCAAACAACCATTATTACCCATAATTCCTCAAAATATGTATACATCGGTTGTACAAAGAATTCTATAAAATTAAGAATAAATAATCATAAATCTTTCTTTAATGACCCTAGAAAAGAGAATAACATAGGTCTATCTAAAAAAGTTTGCTAACTCAAAAGAAACAGTATATATTACTCAACATCTTGGAAAATCCTATCTTCAGCTCCATCTTATAAGTATAATAACAAAATTTGTAGGTTATGTCTGGAAGAAAGTTATAATATAATGAGAATGAATGGTCTCCTTGTTAATACTAGGGATGAAAAGTTTTTTCACATAAACACATGTCCAAATTCCTTTTTAGTAATCTTAAATAATATTCCTCCCACTTTAATTTTAATATCATTTTCCCTTTCTTTCTAATATCTCTATTTTCTAAAAATATATCTCTCTATATATTAACCCTTTCTATGGTATTAGATTATTAATCATCAAATACTCTGTACATCAATTTATCTTACACTATATGGATATATATTTATTATTTAACTATCCTCTCTTATAATTATATGACCCACCTTATATTGGGTTAACAACTTCTCCAAATCTCCATACACCACCCTTTCTCTCAATATAATCTTATATCTTTTCTTAGTATATAATATACCATTCTTTTTTGCAATTTATTTAATTTGCATAATATGTACTACCCCATCCCCCCGCTTTACCTATTCCAATTAATATTGCTTAATGTTTCTTGCCAATCGACCTGATATTTAATTACTTCTTACAACTGATATATGCAAACACATATAATATTTCTTGGTGTCCAACTTGCCTACAACAATGTGCACATTTGTAGATATCATTTTTTTTTATTTGTCATTGTGTGTGTACATCTATTTTATTTATATTATTATTATTATTATTATTATTATTATTATTATTATTATTATTATTATTATTATTATTATCATCATTATTATTATTATTATTATCATTATTATTATTATTACTATTGTGTGCTTATTAACTATATGTTATCACCAATTTGTATTTCTTTAATAAAACGGGTGCACATATACATATGTCCCGCACTCACAAACACACTTATACATATGTATATATATACACTACTATATAGACATACATATAAATAGATATATATGTATATATATTTGTATATAATAGCATCTTTTTATATGTGTGGGTAATTATAATTTATAATTATATCTATATTCGGCTGGCCCTTTTTTGTCCCTATCTTTGCACTACGGTGTCCTCTCTTTCATATACACCCTCAAATAAAACAATTTGAAAAACAGTTACAATACATAAATCCATGTATACTATTTCACAGATATGTTTTCTGCAAATGAATCAGTATACACTATAAAATTATTTTCTTTTATAAGATTTTTATATATGAATTATTTTCATATGTTTCAGTATACTTATGTGCACCCACTACTCAATAAATAAATAAATATTTTTTTCTTATATTCACAATACACAATAACCTTATATTTGTTTAACACTCATTACTTATATAACATTACTATATACTTCCATCTCACTTTATACCGAGCTAGATTCTTAACTCACATTTTTATTTATAAACAAACATAGTTAACCTATTACATATCGAAAATTATAATTTAAAAAAAAATTACTACCTTGTTCCAGCTTTATCTCCCCTACATTGTTAATTTTCAGTCTTACAATATCTATTATACCTCTGGACGTTTCTTTAAATATTTTTAGCCACAGCAAGTATTTACTATCTTAATTCTGTAATATTAACAACTATTTTTCCTATTTTTATCTTTTTAACTTATATTTTAATACACACAAATGAATATAAGTTCTTACACTAACAAATTTCCATTATATGTCGCTATTGAAGTATTTCTACAAACTCTTATTCTCGTTGCATTCTAGCAGCCTACTATATAACTGCATTCACTAGTTTAATTTCATTCTCACACAAAAAACTACTTTTAAATACTCACCATACTTAATATTACTTATAACTGTCAAATCATATCCTAATTCAAACAAAACTATGCCTTTCCATTGGACATCTCTATTAAACTTCCTTTGATAAATGACTTATTTGGAGTTTGAATTACTTATCTACTTATTCTTCAATAGAGGGAACGTCTCTGAAACATTTTTCACTCATATTTTCAAATAACCATGAGCTGCATCTGATTTAGTTTATACACAACTAGACTCAACAACATTCTTTAGTATGCTCTCAATTTTTCATAAGGATAAAATAGGTATATCCAAATTTGTTATCTGCTATTTCCTTCATCAAGTTTTCTGTAATAATAATAATTTTTGTTGTTGTATACTTCTTGCACTGAGGAGAACAGTGATATGTAATTAATTTAATTTAATCAAATTAATTTTAATTATTCTACCATGTTATTTACATGTTAATATCACTGTCTGAAACGACTGTATGCATGTATTAAAATTCTTTCAAATCTTAACATCTTTAACATATTTGTTGAGTTTCTAAGGGATACCTTTCCATAATTTCTCATAACACACCATATACATGTAATATTTTCATATTCGCAAAAATATTATACCAGTAAGCTACCAGCAAAATATGAAGAATCTTTATTAGAAATCGTTTTTTGGAACCTTCCAAAGTAAAGAATGAAATATAATTCAACCTTTTCACATATATATGTGTGTGCGTGTGTGTATATATATATATACATATATATATATATATATATATATATATATATATATATATATATATATATATACACATATATGTATATATTAATATATACATATTTATACATACATATAAGCATATATGTACATCTAACTATCTATCTATCTATCTATCTATATATATATATATATCATCATCATCATCGTTTAACGTCTGCTTTCCATGCTAGCATGGGTTGGACGATTTGACTGAGGACTGGTGGACCAGGTGGCTACACCAGGCTCCAATCTGATTTGGCAGAGTTTCTACAGCTGGATGCTCTTCCTAATGCCAACCACTCTGAGAGTGTAGCAGGTGCTTTTACGTGCCACTGGCACGAAGGCCAGTCAGGTGGTACTGGCAACGGTCACACTCAAAATGGTGTATTTTACGTGCCACCTGCACAGGAGCCAGTCCAGCGGCACTGGCAACGATCTCGCTCGAATGTCTTTTCACATACCACTGGTACAAGTGCCAGGAAGGCGACGTTGGTAACGATCACGCTGGTACTATTTACGTGCCATTGGCATGGAAGTCAGTCAGCTGCTCTGGCAACGATCACACTCGAATGGTGCTCTTAGTGTTCCGCTGGTACAAGTGCCATTACGATTTTGCTTTCGCTTGCCCCAACAGGTCTTCGCAAGCTGAGTTTAGTGTTCCTACAAATTTAGTTCAATTTCGATTTCGATTTCACTTGCCCCAACAGGTTGTGTGTGTGTATGTATGTATATATATATTTATCAATCATTAAGAATGAAATGTCCGATTTTGAACTGAAAGTTTATTTTACCTTATCTCAACAAAAAGCAATGCAGTTAATCAAAGTATGCACCTAAATTATCAACTGCAATTTCACCATTTTATTGGTAGCTTATTTATGCCGGCAGTGAAGAATTAAACAGAGTAAGAGGTGATAAAATGATGAAAGGCTGTTTTTGCATCTTCCGATTTGAAGTTCCTTGCAAAAAAGTTGTTTAATGCCTGGAAAATGTGATAGTCAGTTGGTGCAATGTTTGGTGAATATAGTGGATGACAGAGCACTTCCAAGTTCAGTTCCTGCAACTTGAGTAGCACTCTTTGTGCAACATGTGGTTGAGCATCATCTTGCAAGAGAATTAACCTGTCTTTATTGACCAAATTTGATTGTTTAAAATTACAAGTTCACTCATTTCATCCAGTTGGTTGATGTATACATCTGCTGTAATTGACTTACCAGGCCCCATGAAGCTGTAGTGGATGACACCAGTGCTAGACTACCAGGCAGACACTATTAGCTTTTTTTGGTGAATATTCTTTTTTGGATTGTGTTTTGGCACTTTGTCTCTATCCAACCACTGTTCAGAATGCTTGCTATTATTAGAAAGAACCCCTTTTTCATCACATGTAACAATATGATGCAAAAATGGTTTGCTTTTATGTCATGACAGCAAAGAACAGAAAGTTTCAAGTTGACATGTCATTTAATGCTCATTCAGTTCGTGTGGTACCCACATGTCTAGTTTCTTTACCTTGCTGATTTCTTTCAGATGGTCCAATACAGTTGGAATCAAAACATCAAACTTTGCTGCTAACTCACACATAGTTTGAGATGTATCCATTTCCACTACAGTTACCAGCTCATCATTATCCACCTTGGTCTCATGTCTACCACGGGGCTGATTTTCAAGAGTAAAGTCACCAGACCGGAACTTCTCAAACTACCAACATACAGTGTGCTCATTCACCACATCTTCACCGAACACCTCTGGTTTGCATTGGGTCCCATGAGGGAACACATATTCATGAACAAGACGAATTTTTTATCTATCCATGGGTTCACAAAAATTGATTTACAAGAGAAAACTCACAATATAATCAGACACCATGAATTGCATTTCAAAAAGTGATGATGTAACTCTTCAATGTTGTAAAAGAAAGAATTGTCAGGATAAAACATTAGAGTTAACGACTGTCAAACTTGGTGCATAAGAAAGTGGGATATTTCATTTTTAATGACCTGATATATACATACCATGATAAAACTCTGAGTTTTGGATGTCGGGGTGGAAACCCATGCTGTCATCTCTTCAGTTATCTGGCCATCGAAAAAATGCTATGAAAATGACCGTTAAACAAAGGGAAATTACTGTGTGATTGACTGTTATTAAGACAAAAGAGCTATGAGAATGACTGCTAAGTGAGTAAAGATAAGGGAGTAAAAATGTCCATAGTAAGCGCACCAGTCCATACATACACATGTGCACCCACACACCCACATACATGCACCTATATGTATATACTCATCCACCCTCACTTGAAACACACACATGCTCACCCAGACATTTGCCAAAAAATATATACATGCCCGCATACACGCTTGCACACACACACACACACGTGTACAATACGCTCACACGCATAAACACGTGTGCAAAAAGGGTTCATACACACGTCTATATACGCACAGGCACAAGAAAAAACAAGGCTAAAGGCAAAATACAGAAAAATGTGTAAAAAAGCAATAAGGGTAAAAGACGTCTATATACACACATTCTCACATGCACGCACACACACACGTCTATATAGGCATGTACCCGCACACATCCAAAAATGCACACAAAGGGTTCCATGTACATGTCTATATACACACAGGAAAAATGCAGGGTGGAATGTAGAATACAGGAAAAAATATGTGTAAAAATTATATGAGCAATAAGTCTATAAAACAATATCTCTATAAATATGTAAAAAAGTATAAAAAATACATAAGAAATA
The DNA here is from genome assembly GCF_046866305.1 of Octopus bimaculoides. Classification (NCBI taxonomy): domain Eukaryota; kingdom Metazoa; phylum Mollusca; class Cephalopoda; order Octopoda; family Octopodidae; genus Octopus; species Octopus bimaculoides. The sequence continues at coordinate 29,810,534 of NC_142947.1, read as the reverse complement.
TAAGTAAAAAGTATAGGGAGATAAAAAGCTTGTACATAGATACAATATAGAAAGCAAGTCCTATCTATAGTCTCGGGGGGGACCAAAAACGTAACGTACATCTATCTATCTATCTATCTATCTATCTATCTATATATATATATATATATGGCGTTAGGAAGGGCATCCGGCTGTAGAAACTCTGCCAAATCAGATTGGAGCCTGGTGTAGCCATCTGGCTTCACCAGTCCTCAGTCAAATCGTCCAACCCATGCTAGCATGGAAAGCGGACGTTAAAAGATGATGATGATGATGATGATATACATACACACACACATATGTATGTATGTGTGTGTGGGTGGGCGTATGAATATATATATATGTATATGCACATGTATGTAAGCATATGGATATGAAAGTAAACAGAACAACATGTAGACGGATAGTTACATAAGTTATATGAACAAACAAGCACACATACGCAAATGAAGACTGAAACACATGACCATATATACACACACACATATGCACACGTGCACACATACATTTAAACACACAAACACAGACATGCAAACACATGAATATGCAGAATACATAAACACAAATGTACACACGTAAATAGATACATATGCACACATACACACATACAAGCATACACACACATGCACACATGTATACATGCATGCATGTATAGGCATACACTCACACACACTGATCCACACACAAGCGCACAAACAAACAGAAAGGAACGCAGTGTAAATAACAGAACAGGTAGGGGCCGAATTGAAAAGGTTGCCAGACGCAACAAAAATTTTAGAAAAATAAAAAAGAAATAAGTGGAAATTTTACCGGTGAGTGTGTTAAATTATAAGGCACTAAAAGAGAAACACTCTCTCCAGACACAACAGAATATGCTTCAACACACGAACTCACATGAATCTTACAAACCAAATCCCAAAACGAAATATATATATATATATATATATATATATATATATATATATATATATATATATATATATATATATATATATGTATATATATATATATGTATATATATATATATATATATATATATATATATATATATATATATATATATGTATATATATATACATATATATATATATGTATATATATATATATGTACAGAGGCATCAAGCTATTAGATCAGGTTATGAAAGTTACAGAGAGGGTCATAGCCCAACTAATTAGGGAGCGAATCAATTTAGATGAGATGCAGTTTGGGTTCGTGCCAGGTAAAAGCACTACTGATGCCTTATTTCTAGTGAGACAGTTGCAGGAGAAATACCTAGCTAAGGATAAACCTCTGTACCTGGCTTTCGTTGACATGGAGAAAGCCTTTGACAGGGTCCCCCGATCCCTTATCTGGTGGTCAATGAGGAAACTTGGGATAGAAGAATGGTTAGTGAGAGCTGTGCGAGCCATGTACAGAGATGCTGCCAGTAAGGTGAGGGTTGGAAATGAGTACAGCAATGAATTCCAGGTAGAGGTAGGGGTCCACCAAGGTTCCGTCCTCAGCCCCCTCTTATTTATCATAGTCCTCCAGGCAATCACAGAGGAGTTCAAGACAGGTTGCCCCTGGGAGCTCCTCTATGCTGATGACCTTGCCCTAATTGCGGAGTCACTATCAGAACTAGAGGAGAAGTTTCAGGTGTGGAAGCAAGGTCTAGAATTGAAGGGCCTTAGAGTCAACCTAGCTAAAACCAAAATCCTAATAAGTAGGAAGGTAGATAAAACACAAACCCCTTCAGGTAGATGGCCCTGCTCAGTATGTAGAAAAGGAGTAGGTAGTAACTCTATAAGATGTACCCGGTGCAAGCTATGGACACATAAGAGGTGCAGCAACATCAAAGGCAGGTTAACTAGCAAGTTAGTTTTTGTTTGTGGCAGATGTTCAGGTGCAATAAAGACTGTAAACAAACAGGAAACAACTTCTATCTCATTCCAGGGTGAAAAACTAGAGGTAGTTGATAGCTTCCGCTATCTGGGCGACCAAGTTAGTAGTGGGGGTGGGTGCGCTGAAAGTGTAGCTGCTAGAATAAGAATAGCCTGGGCAAAGTTTAGAGAGCTCTTACCCCTGCTGGCGACAAAGGGACTCTCACTCAGAGTAAAAGGCAGACTGTATGACGCATGCGTACGAACAGCCATGCTACATGGCAGTGAAACATGGGCTGTAACTGCTGAGGACATACGTAAGCTTGCAAGGAATGAAGCCAGTATGCTCCGTTGGATGTGTAATGTCAATGTGAATACCCGTCAGAGTGTAAGTATCTTGAGAGAAAAGCTGAACATTAGAAGCATCAGTTGTGGTGTGCAAGAGAGACGATTGCGCTGGTATGGACATGTGGTGAGAATGGATGAGGATAGCTGCGTGAAAAAGCGCCACACCCTAACAGTTGAGGGAACCCGTGGAAGAGGTAGGCCCAGGAAGACCTGGGCTGAGGTAGTGAGGCAAGACCTTCGTACATTGGGTCTCACCGAGGCGATGACTACTGACCGAGACCTTTGGAAATGTGCTGTGCGTGAGAAGACCCGGCAAGCCAAGTAAGATCGTTGCCAGTGCCCCTGGACTGGTTCTTGTGTGGGTGGCACATGAGATGCACCATTTTGAGCATGGCCGTTGCCAGTACCGCCTGACTGGCTCCCGTAGGATTTTCGAGTGAGATCGTTGCCAGTGCCCCTGGACTGGCTTGTGCGGGTGGCACATAAAAGACACCATTTCGAGCGTGGCCGTTTTCGTGCGGGTGACACGTAAAAGCACCCACTACACTCTCTGAGTGGTTGGCGTTAGGAAGGGCATCCAGCTGTAGAAACTCTGCCAAATTAGACTGGAGCCTGGTGTTGCCATCCGGTTTCACCAGTCCTCAGTCAAATCGTCCAACCCATGCTAGCATGGAAAGCGGACGTTAAACGATGATGATGATGATGATGATGATATGTATATATATATACATACATGCATACATATATATATATATATATATATATATATATATATATATATATATATATATATATATATATATATATATATATATATATATATATATATATAAATATATATATATATATATATATATATATGTATGTATGTATGTATGCCTGTATATATATATATATATCTATATACGCATATAAAACTTCATTCTTGGTTAAGTTAACACTGGGTTCTGTCTTCTACAATTAGCTTCCTTGCCTGGAATTTTCTCTCTAATTCTCATTTAAATTTAGCTATAAGAACTAGATGATCAATATATAAGAGTTCCAATGGGTAACCAGTATTAAACTCTTGTGTAGTAGTCTATAAGACTATGAATAGGAGAGGATTGAGGACTGAACCTTAATGAACTCCATCCCTCACATTAAATTCAACACTGAAATGATTGTCAACTCTCATTCTACTTCACTTTTGGACATAGCTTCTATATAACCCTTATGAGCCATTCATCTACATATAATCTCCTTAATGTGCACCAAATTACTGAATGTGGTGCCCTGTCAAATGTCTTCTCCTAACAGTGGTTTACTCTTAGCTTCACTGGGAAGATTGCATCTGTGTTACTTTTTCTAGGCATGAAACCAAAGTGCCTCTTATCTTGATCTGTTCTGTCACAGTTCAATTGTGCTATGACTCTTTCCATAATCTTCGTAACCTGATCCAATAGTTTGACTCATCTATAGTTGCTTCTTTCTAATGCATCTCTTTTGCCTTTGTAACACTTTACAATGCTACTGCTACATCAGTCATTGGATTGGATACCTTCCTGTGTAACTTGATTAACTGTTCAGGTCGTAATCACATATCCTACCACACATCCTTCCTTCACCAGATATTTTGAGTCTTTCAGCAACTGTCCGTGAGAAACCCTCATCTTACCATCTCTTCTTGTTTTTAATCACTTTATCTACTACATTACTATCAACTTGAATTGCTGATCTTTCAGTAAGTTCAGCATGACATAGCCCTTCATTATACCAAGCAATCTTCACATTCATCAGCATCACATACCATTTCCATACCATTTTCCACCCTTCATATTGATGGTGAGTGCACCTTCATCATTCTGAAAACACTTCTCACCAATGACATCCTGGTTCTTTCTCACACATTGTTTTGTAATAATGAGCACCTCACATTTCTAATCCTCATATTGCAGAACATGTGTAAATCTCTTCCTTTTGCTTAGCCAAGTATATTTGTTGTCTAGCATCTAGCTGCTCTTGTAGCAATTTAATAATGCTCCCTACTACCACCTTCCTTCCAGATTTTCCAAGCCTGTCTCTTAGCCCTTACTACCCTATCACCTGAGCCATTCTATCACCACGTTACATTTGGTTTAGCTGGGACTTTGCCCCAGCCACATGTCTGATCTGTAGCCCTAACCAAGTTATTTCATAGAAATTTCCTGTTGCTTTAGGTGTCTTAATCTTTAAACCTATTTGCAACTGCTGGATCTTTCAGCTTTCATATCCTCCTTTTCCATATTGTCTATCATCTCTGTGTCTGCCTAAATCTGACTCTGAAGTCATTTGCCACTGATTTTTGTTGAGTAGTGCATTCTTTGTCAGGAAAGGTTTTAGCATTTACAATAGCTTCTCTATCTTTTTTCCTGGCGGGAATGTAATTTATCAGAGTTGTCTGTTCGCCAAATTAGTAGGTGATGAAGTGGTTGGCTGGTTTCTTAAAGTTTTTGCTGCAAATTGTTAGATTAGTTGCATCTCTTCATTTCTTGGACCATATCCATAGCCTCCATGCATGTCATGGAAGCCTTCAACATGTTGGCCAGTATATCCATATATACATGTGTGTGTGTGTTTGTGTGTCATTGTATTTGGGTCCCCTCCCCGCAACACTTGACTATCAGTGCTGGTTTGTTTATATTGCTGTAACTTAGCTGTTTGGCAAAAGAGACTATGGTTTCTTTGACTAATCCTACTAGGTGATGCTCCTAGCATGGCTGCAGTCCAACAACTGAAACACGTAAAAGAGTAAACTGACACATCTGATGAATGCAATACGTACACACACGCACACACACACACACACACACACACACACACACAAATGCACTCACATATACATACATGCATACACACACACATACATGGATGCGTGTGTGTGTGTGTGTGTGAGTATGTGTGTGTATGTATGTGTGAGTGCATTTGTGAAATCTTAATATTTATAAAAATATTTAAAAAAAATATCTTCTTCTTCTTCCTTCTTACGTTGTGATAATCCCAGGTTTTAATTACAGAAATGTTCACAAGATAATCTGATTAGTTGTAATTTGATAGCACCTCATGATTAGTTGTCTGTCATTCACTGAGTTATTTCTAATTCTCTCCTTATTTTTTCTCACTCTATCTAATTTCAGGTTTTCTTCACTTTGTTGGCTTCTTATTTCACTTTCTTTATTTCTTGCTTTTTCTTAATTGTATTTTTACTTAATCATGTTTTTTGTTTGTTTAATCATAAATAATTAGCTTTTTTGTTTGTTTTTGTATTTGCAATGTAAACATTAAAAGTTGTTATAAGGAAAGGCATAAATGCCCTTACAATGTCTATCTCCTCCAGATTCCCTTTTTTATCTACCCTGTAAATATGATGGCTAGTGTCTATAACAACAACAACAACAACAACAACAACAACAATAATAATAATCCTTTCTACTCTAGACACAGGGTGTGAAATTTTTGAGGAAGGGACTAGTCGATTACATCGACCCCAGTGTTTCACTAGTACTTAATTTATTGACCCTGAAAGAATGAAAGGCAGAAGTTGACCTCTGCAGAATTTGAACTCAGAACATAGCGACAGGCGAAATACCGCTAAGCATTTTGCCCGGCCTGCTAACGATTCTGCCAGCTCGCTGAATAATAATAATAATAATGGTTTCAAATTTTGGTACATGGCCAGCAAGTTTGAGAGAGTGGTTTAGTTGATTACATCGCCCCCAGTGCACAACTGGTACTTATTTTATCGACCCCAAAAGGATGAAAGGCAAAATCAACCACAGTGGAATTTGAACTCAGAATAATAATAATAATAATAATAATAATAATAATAATAATAATAATAATAATAATAATAATAATAATAACAACAACAACAACAATAACAAGATTAATAATGATAATAATTTCTTTAAATACCACAAGGGCCCAAACATGTAGCACAAACATGTTATACAAAGGGATTAAAACCATGTATATAATAAATGGAGCCAAGGCAGTGAATTATTACAATCGTCAGCAATGTTTGTTTTGATTCACTCCATTTTGAGTTCTGATTCCACTGAGGTAAACATCATCTTTCATCTTTCTGTTGTTATAAAATAAATACAAATCTTGGGTAGTAGATTGGTAAAATTATTAGAATTTCAGATGAAGTGCCTAGCAATATCTATTCTAATTCTCTACATTCTTAGAACAACATCTCTGACAACACTGGTGCCAAGTTGATTCGGCCCCTACCTGTTCCTTTAATATCAGTGGCATGGAGAGGTTTGCTTGCAATAGCAACTGCTGACCTTCCTTAAAAAAGAATCTTGCCCACACTTGTACCTTGAAGAGGAACTTTCCCGGTGCAAATCATTCAAAACCTTGCAAGACATGGAGGCACTGGATAAATAGGGCTGGGATTAAAATAACTTAAAATTTAGTGCATCTTCATCATCCTCAACATCATCATCCTTTAATATCTGTTTTCCATGCTGGCATGGGTTGAACAGTTTGACTGGAGCTGACAAGCCAAAGAGTTGCACCTCTGGCCTTGTCTGCTGGAAAGGAAGACTTCTTATCTCAATTTCCCTATTTTGTCAGCTCCTCATGCTTGTGCACTGAAGATGAGGCGATCCTATTTGTCTTTACTTCCACCCTAGCTATTCTTAGAATTCTGATTGGTAATATTTTGACAGGAGGCAGCAGCTATGGTCATCAACTGCTTTCTTTTTCTTCTTTTGTTTTTCTTTTTCTTGTCAATAGATCCTGATGTGGTCCTTTCTTCCACTCTTGTAGTAAGTGAGCTCTCTGTGGTGTACCACTACCTGTCTGATTGATCTCCTCTCTGCTCCCAGTATGGCAGGCACTAACCCCTATAAACACAGAGTCAGTTATAACAAATTGTGAACAAAGTTAATGGATATTTGCAAAATTATATGAACACACCAAAATATTAAAGGACACACTTGCTTTTCCAGCCAGGTATTAGGACACATTCTAAACATCTTTGTAAGTAAATAGAATGAACAAAAAAAAAAATTATCATTCCATAAAATGATCCTGGAAGAAATCTCCTTATAAATAGAACTCAGAGAAACATGACTTTTCGTAGTAAACAGCAACATCAACAACAAAAGTAGCAGTAGTATCAACAACAACAACAATCATTTTTTTCTTTATTAGCCACAAGAGCTTGAATAATACAAAAGAAAAGAAATTAAACTTTAACCAGGGGTTATCAAGAGTGAAAAACAGTTACAAAAATGAAGGGGAGTGGTATGAGATATATACAGTATTTGGAAAGATGTATTAAAAATTTTTAAGGTACACAATCACATATGCACACACACACAGACACACACACACAGACATACACACACACACACACACACACACACACACACACACACACACACATGTACATACATATATACATACTTGCATGCACACATGCTTGAATGTAAATGACTATAATGAAGTACAATAAAACACATTAACTAAAATATGGTAGAGGCTGTGGGTATAGTACAAAGAATGTGAAGGGACTAAGGCTCCTGGAATTTTGCAAATCAAATGACCAAACCAGTTGCAACATTAGTTTCAGGAAACTGGCCAGCCATCTAATTACCTATGAATCAAGTGAACACAAAAGCAGATAGACTGCATTCTCATCAGAAAATGTGATAGACAAATTGTAGTGAATGCTAAGAGTTACCTTGATGAAAACTGTTCCAACCAGAATTAAAACCAGATGGAGTTAGAATTTCAAGACAGTTTGACAAAAGGAAGCTTAAAGAGCCACCAAACATTCAGAGGTACAGAAAAGTACTACTTGAAGCATTTGACAAGAGGGAAGAAGGTGTAGAGATGTAGTGAGAAAATCTTGGTGCTTCTGTGGAATAACATGTTGAAGGCCACAAACCAAATATGTGGATGGTGTGAGGCCTTAACCTGATAAAAGAAGGAGTTTGTGGTGGGATTGTGTTGTAGTGAGGGTTATAAAGGATAAGAGACAGGTCCAGGTAAGTGGGGAAAATGGGTAGCAAAGAAAAATATATTATCATGAGAAGAGAAGTAAAGAATCAGGTATACTTTGCAAAGGAAAAGGAGGAAAGAAAGGTGTTTGGGCACATTCTGTGGCATGAAGATTAGAGATGCAAGCTGTTCAGAATGGCAAGACTCTATAATAAAAAGAATTGAGATATCTTTGGGAAATGAGAGTACACTTGCTTTCACTAAAGTCGAAAAGAAAGTTACATGAAAGTGCTGCTATGATAGGCTACTGAAACGAGGAAATGCATGGAAAAACATCAAGTAAACCAACAGAAAGATCACCCATTCAAGTTAAACATCTGTATAGTAGACAGGGTGATTAAAGATATAAAACTGGAAAAAATAGATGGTTCCATTATCATAAATTGTTACAAAGGCAAAAGAGATGTACTAGAGAGAGGAAATTACAGAGGCATCAAGTTACTGAAGTGGGTCATGAAAGTTACCGAAAGAGTTAGTGTAAAATTGATTAGGAAGAAGATTGGCCTTGGTGAGATACTGTTTGGCTTTGTACTAGGAAGGGGTACTACCGATACCATCTTCCTAGTGAAACAAGAGCAATACTTAGTTAGAAATAAGTCTCTACACGAAGAAAGCTTTCAACAAAGTCCCTTACTCTTCCATCTAGTGGTTGCTAAGGAACCTAGGGGTAGATCAATGGTTCATGAAGGTTGTCTCAGCTATTTACAATGAGGTGAAAGTTAAAAATGGTGTACAGTCACGGATTTAACATGCAGGTAGGGATTCTTCAAATCTCAGTACTTGGTCCTCACCTGTTTGTTATAGTTCTCCACGCTATAACAAAGAAATTTAGGATTGACTGTCCAAGAGAATTCCTGTATGCTGATGACATTGTTCTTTTAACAAAATCTATTGAATGTTCATGGAAGAAATTCCAAGCATGGAAGCAAAACCTAGAATTGAAGGGTCTTAAATAAAACTTAGTCAAGACAAAAGTTAAACTATGTAGGGAAGGTGATAGAACATTGCTGCTACCAGGGAAGTTACTCTTCCCAGTATACAGGAAACTACAGTATGTAGAAACTTCACATATAATGTGGCTATTGTAAACAATGGCTGTAAAAAAGGTGTTGTGGGGTGGGCTAACTGCAAAAGTAGCCTTCACATTTGGTAGTACACAAGTGTATTAAACATGGAGGGCATCTGGGAAATAGATTCTCTCAACAGCTCAGAGTGTTTCATAAGCGTAGTCAATAATTTTCCCTTTTTTTTTTTTTATCCAAGTGATTTAATTAGGGTGTGTACTCTGAAAGAATAGTAACCTGACTGAGAATGGGATATAAAAAAAGTTAATGACCTATTGCCTCTGTTGGAAACAATAGGCTTCTCCCTCGAGTGAAAAACAGAGTGAATAATGCTTGTATGCAAAGTGCAGTGCTACATAGTACTGCAGTCTGATTGCAGAGAATTTATGAAGGCTAGAAAAAAGATGAGGGGAGTATACACCACTGGATGTGTAATGTCAGTGTGAATGAATGACACAATACAAATGACATGTGAGGAAAGCTGTTTAAGAGAAATTAGATGCAGTTTGTAAGAGAAATGATTGCAGTATGGGCATGTGATGTAAATGGATAATGGCAGCTGTAGTGAATGATGAAGACAGGGATATGATGATAAGGATAATGATGGTGAAGATGAAGATGAGGATTGTCATAGTGATGACAATCGTGATGTCAGTGCAAAGGATGATTGTTAATTGAAAATTATAAAATCCAATTTGTCCTGATAAAAACATTGTGTGTGTGTGTGTGTGTGTTTCTTGGTTTATATGTTTTTATTTCAGTCAGTCCCCACTTTGCTCTATATTTTAATGTTTAGCTTTATTTCTATCTTTCTTTGGACAGGTATTATCTAGACTTAACATTTTCAGTCTTCTGTCTCCTCCTAATCTTCCTTCTAATCATCATCATCACCATCACCACCACTGTCATCATCATCAGTGTAACCATCCTCCTCATCATTGTTGTTCTCATCAAAGTTTCCACTACGACTACCTCCACCATTACACCATCACAACCACCACCACAATCATTATCATCATGCACATCATAGTCTTGCAGCTGCCATCACTACTACCATCATCATCTTTATCACCCTCTCCACTGTTGTCACGCAATCAACTGCAGCACTAACAGCAGCATTATCCTCACCACTGTCACCTCATTGCCACAACAACCATGAACACTACCACAGCTACTGGCACCAAATTTACCATCACCATGACCACCATTGCCATTACCATGACCACTGTTACCATGATAATATCCTGGGTCCGTTATGACTAAACTCAATCAGATGGTCATGACTGGAGCATCTGTTACAATGATACTGTTAGATAAGGGATGATTTGGAGCTAAACAACAACAACAGCAAACACAGAAACAGTAGTAACAGCAGCAGCAGCAGCAATAACAGCAATAATAGATGATATAAAATAATATAAAAATTTGTCGAGTGTAACCCTGTCAAACTGAATTTTTGTTTGTTTTTATTTTAACTTTCTACTTTTGTAACTTTTGTTACATTTTCATTTCAGTAACAAATAAATCTACATCAGTGTATCATAATATTACTCAGTGGTTGTGCGTAAGAAATTTGCTTCCCATACATGTGGTTCTGGGTTCAATCCTATTGCATGGTACCATGAGCAAGTGTCTTCTACTATAGCCTCAGATTGAGTGGATTTGGTAGACAGAAACTGTCATATGTATATATATATATATATGTGTGTATGTGTTTGTGTCTGTTTGTCCCCACCCCTTGACAACCAGTGTTGGTGTGTTTACATCCCCATAACTTAGCAGTTCAGCAAAAGATAGAATAAGTACTGGTGTCAATTCATCTAACTAAATTTCTTTAAGGCAGTGCTCCAGCATGGCTACAGTCTAATGACTAAAACAAGTAACAGATAGAAGATTGTCTAAGATAGTGGTTCCCAAACTTTTTGGGGCTGCTGCCCCCTTGACACCCAGGCCACATTCCTTGTGCCCCCACCCTCTAACTAATCATCACAAACATAGACTTCTTTCTGAAGCTAATTCAAAGCAACTGTATTTCACAAAACTTAACCTAATGAACCCATTATTTTATTGTTTCTACATGAATTGCTACCCCATTATCACCCCACGTTTCTTCAATACTCCCAACAGGGCAATACCACCCACTTTGGGAAGCACTGATCTAAGATTGACTTCATAGAGATACAACTCTATTAAAGTGCAACAATACTCAAAATATAAAATAGTGCATTTATTTTGGTAGTATATCTAAATTGGACCCCATGGTGATTGATTTACATTGGGCAGAAGAAGGTAAGAGGGGGGAAATAAAACCACCACAAATTTTAACAGCTAAAAATTTGTCAGAGAAATTGGAATTGACATGAGAGCAGAACAAATCCAAAAAACTGCTCTGCTGGGGAAAGCTAGGATTTTGAGATTGGTTCTTGGGTGTTGAATGTCTTCCACAATGATTAATAACCAATTATCAAAGCTTAGAATGTGTAGAAAGTGATCGTGTGAAACCTCTGACAACAGGCTGCTGTCCACTCTCAGAGAATCAACCAGAGCAAATAAGACTGAGCACTCTGAGAAGTAAAACAACAACAACAACTATAATAATAATTATTATTATTATAGAAGATGTCACACAGTATCCAATATCGTGATGTTGTTGATTGAAGATATTGTGTCAACTAGGGGTTTGCACTGTCTGTCTAGTCACAACAGGGACCTCAGACAGACAGTACTTTACACACTATGCGTGTAGTTCCAAGTAAAGCCGATTTTTGCAAAACACCAAGATTGTAGGGTATTTCTAAGGTTTTCAAGATGTTTCTTCATGGTGGGTGGTATTGAACCCAATGTTCTGATGACTACAGGGACAACCTTTATGTTTTACTCTCATAGCTGCCACATCTTGGCGATCTCAATTCTCAGGTCTCCATATTTATCAGTCTTTTCTCTTTCTTTCATGATAATATGTTGTTCTCCTGGTACTGCCATATTGATTATTAGGCACTCTTGTTTGTCCCACCTAAAGGTTATATCTGGTCTTTGGTGCTCCAGCACTTTGTATGTCTGGGAGTCAAAGTCTCAGAGGATCTCTGCCTTCCCTATTTCATCTATTTTTATCTATTACCTTTACCTCATATCAATACTTCCAGCATAGTAGCCAGTGAAAGTTTTAGGTTTCCTTATTGTGTCTGTATTTGTACTCTTTCTGCACAAGACTTTTACAAGCACTAACAATGTGAGTCACATCTTCGACCCTTCTCGCACACATTCTGCAGAAGTTCATTGCACTTGTGTGGTATATATCCCTTTTCACCGAGTAGGTATCCAATGCCTAATCCTAGCAGCAATGATTCTGGGCAGCTTTCAGTCTTCTTTTTAAGGTTACCCTTGCTGAGCCACCTCCATGATACTTCCTGGTCTTTTAAGTTGTTAGCTTCATGGTGGAATTGGCCATGTAATTCCATGCAGAATAGAGTTTCTTCTCTCTTGTTGGCTATTCTTGATCAGAATCCATTAGCTTCATGGTGGAACTGGCCATGTAACTCCATGCAGAATAGAGTTTCTTCTCTCTTGTTGGCTATTCTTGATCAGAATCTATTAACACTCTCAAGTCCATTGTTGGTAAATCCTTCTGCATTAACAGCATACAGTAGCAAGTCTTGTTTTCTGTTTACGAAATACTCTGCCATGTTTCTTCTTTTACTGTTGATGTGCTCCCATATGCTAGTCAGCCCATGTCCACCTTTACACCTCTTCATGTAGAGCCTGTGTACATTAGCCTTAGGGCACCATGCATTGTCATTGCTTTTTGGGTGGTGCAATTGAGTTGGTTAGTCTCCGCTTGTGTCCATTTCAGAATGGGTACATTATAGCGGACTACAGTAACAGCCCATATGTTGATGGTAGTCACAAGTTTCCTTGCATTGAGTTTTGACTTCAAGAGAAGTTTGAGGCACTTCATTTCTTTCGTGTCTTTCATTTCTCTGTGCAAGATATTGTCCAGCTCCAGGATCCCAAGGTACTTGTACACATCATCATTCAGGGGTTCCATTTGCTCTCTAGCAATCTTATGCCCCTACAATCTGCTCTTCACCTCTGTTTCAAAGTGAGCATTGTACTCATTGAGATACCGAATTCCATCCTTATATCCTTGCTGTACATCTGCAGTCTCAACCAGCCTCTACTTTTGTGAACAGCTTTAAATCATCCATAAAGAAAAGGTGGTTGAGATGAGGTCCATTCTTTCTCAGCTCATAACACATGTTGACTTTGCATAGAACTACAGAAGGTGGGATCAAGGTTGTAATAAATAACAAAGGTGAACAAGAATTTCCCTGGAAAATACCTCTGCTGAGTGATGGTTGTTACAGAAAAGACATGTTTCCAGCTAGGAATGCTGTTCTTAATCAGTGCACACACATTCTCAGCTATTCCACACATGTTGAGTGTTTCCAGAATCCATGAATGTGACATGTCATAAGCCTTTTTGAAGTCTATTCAGGTCATACACAAGTTTTTTTGGTACCATTTGCAGTTCTTCATTACAACCTTGTCTATCACAAGGTGGTCCCTGATGCCCTTGGGTCCTTTTACATATCCCTTTTGTTCTACTGGAAGCAGATTGTTATTGTTGTTGTTGTTGTTGTTATTATTATTATACTAGTGCATGCTAGCTTAGTTAGGTATTTTAGTTTGATGCTTGGTCACATGTCTCCCCAAATCTCAAGAATCTTCCTTTGGATCCTTGCAGAATATAGGATGGTACTTTTGTGCAGATCAACATTTAGGTAACATTTTGCATATTGTGCCAAGTACACCAATTACTACTGTTTGTCATCCTCTTCCACAGTCTCCTCAACTTTCTGGATATATCCTGATAATTTCTGGAGTTTTTCAATTTCTTTGCTATCGACTCTACTCTCATAGGGAATTGGGAAGTCTACAATCTTACACTGTTTGTTTAGTTTGTCCTCTATAATCATGCCTCAATTGTATGGTCAGTCTTTACAAGATCTTTTCTATCACAGCCTCTTGTTTATGTTCATACCACTTTTCTGTTGTTTTGAAGCCATTATAAGGGCTTGTTCCTGAGCAGCTATAATAATTAGTGTTTCTGTCTCTTGTTTCAAGTTCTCCTCTGTTAACCAGAGCCAGCAACCTTTACTTCCAATTATTATCATCATTGTTATTATTGTTTATTAAATAGAACATATGACCAGTTTAAATTCGCCATTGTCATATGTAACTTGTAGTCTGTTGAGCCAATATTTTGCTATATTAAGCAAGGAAAGATATATTCCAACACATGGTTGAGATGTTTTTTTCTTTCTTTCTCTCATTTCATGTGTGTGTGCGTGTGTACATGTGTATGTGTGTGTATTTTCAGCCCTGACAGTTCAAGATCTATTATATTAAATCACAAGGCACTTTAAACAGAGTAAGGAACCGTTTTCCTTTCGTAATAACTTTTAAAAGTTCAAAACCATGCACTCTTAGCTGAAGTCAATGATCTCATTGCACACATTACTCTAAAATATAGAATATTTCCATTGACATGGACATTTGCTACACACATTATTTGATTGACTTTCTAAAACACAAAACATATTTGTGCATTTTCCACAAAATCTACATCAATTATTTAACTGACATATTGATATACTGGTTTATACTTAACCTTCATTAATGTGAATCTGTTACATTTGCAATTTTCAGTGTCCACTGTATAATTACTACTAACGTAGGAGTGGCTGTGTGGTAAGTAGCTTGCTTACCAACCACATGGTTCTGGTTTCAGTCCCACAGCGTGGCACCTTGGGCAAGTGTCTTCTACTATAGCCTCGGGCCAACCAAAGCCTTGTGAGTGGATTTTATAGACGGAAACTGAAAGAAGCCCATCGTATATATGTATATATATATATATGTATGTGTACATGTTTGTGTGTCTGTGTTTGTCCCCCCAACATCGCTTGACAACCGATGCTGGTGTGTTTACATCCCTGTAACTTAGCGGTTCAGCAAAATAGTAAGTACTAGGTTTACAAAGAATAAGTCCTGGAGTCGATTTGCTTGACTAAAGGTGGTGCTCCTGCATGGCCACAGTCAAAATGACTAATACAATTAAAAGAGTAAAATAGTAATGTAATCCAATAAGAGCCAATAAGATTTATTTATTTTTTTTGTTGTAATGTAGGAAATAGAAAGGAAAAATTTATATATAATTCATTATTATTCTTATTCCTACATATAATAATTTTAATTCCTAAAAATTTAAGAAATTTTTTGATTTATTTTCAAGCAATATATAATAATTATTAAATGTTAGCAGAGGATAATATTTAATATTTTTTGTTTAATTTCTCTACATTTTTCGTACAAACTGAGCTCAAGTTCTGCTGAGATTGTATTTTCCCTGTGTTTATTCAGGTCTATAAAAGTACCAGTTATATATTAGGGAGAGGCATTCTAATTAAATCAAAACTGTAATCAATATTATGAAAAATCCATATTTGTTTCAAGGCATATATACCACACAAATACTCTCATTTATTACTTAATACTGTCATAAACTAGGAAGTTGTAAGCTTCATCGCAATTTTGTGACCTGGTCTCTGATACAAATCCACTGCAGTCATCTCCCACAATATTCCACAATATTCCAGTTTCAAAATGCAATATTAAACCAAGTCACTTACCAAGCAGGTACAGTTTCTAAGGAATATATGATTTCATGCAAAAGCCAAGGATAAAGAGTTCAGCTGTGTCTTGAAGAACTTGATGAGATCTATGAAATGAATTTTACCTATTGCTGCACCATCCTGCTTGGTACAGTGATGTATGGCTTGTTTAAATGTATGAGACTGGTAATCAGTTACTCATTTTGTGAGTGTATTTCTAAGGAAATATAGAGTGTATGCTTCAATTAATTTTGAAAGTGATATAAAAACAAATTGGTCGGATTCAGCAAAATAACTAACATTTTCTTTTAATGGTGTATTAAGTTGGGTCTTGGGAACATCACCAAAATTATGGCTGAAAGTTTAAATTTAGAACTAAGCGCTTTAAAATTGACTGTGTTGTATCAGAGAGGAAGAAACGGGCTTGAGGGTGGGTATCAAAATGGCTAAGACAGCCAAATAATTTGGCTGATATTTCAAAATATTCTGTCACAATAACTTATTTTGTATTATTCACAAATTGTGTCTGGTGAGAAGAATTTTTACAGAATGTGGAGAGAGAGAGAGCTGTAGTTATGCTATGTCTGAGAATCTTAAGAAAAAGCAAGCTAGTCAAATGAAAGCAATGCTTTCTTAGATGAGAATGTGTATGGAGGCAGGTCAACTAAGATTAGTGAATGCTTGCTAACCCCATAAATTTGATGGCTCGTATAAAAGAATGGCTATTAGCCCACTTACTATATCATATGTGTGTGCAAGTGTTTAAAGTGTGTGTGTGTGTGTGTGTGTGTGTGTGTGTATACACGCACGTATCTGTGTATATTTTATTTCATATGTATGTGTGTGTGTGTGTCTTATTTTTATTCATATATATATATATATATATATATATATATATATATATATATATATATATATATATATATATGTATATATATATATAATTTTCATAGCTTGTATATATATATATATGTCTTGTTTTATTTTTAATATCATTATTATTAATATTATTATATATTATTAGCATTTTCCTCGTTAGTAAAAAAATAAACAACTTGTGCAAAGGTGTGGTCACCTGATGACTGAAATACTGATACACTAATAATGTTTATTTTACTCTACTTTGCTGTCTTTTATTAGTAAATCATTTCATTACTCTTGGGAGGGAGTGATACTAATATTCAACTTCTGAGAATTTTTGTTTTATTCTTAAGAGGTATTGGAGAATATATTATAACAGCTGGTGCAACATTCCCATCCCAGCAACTCATCCAATTGATGGCCTGTTAAATAGAGGGTGCTGGTGGTATAGGTGCTGACAATGATGTTGCAAAACATAAAAAAATAGTGTCATCTAAAAGGTTTGTTAGCAGCAGAGTTGCTTGTCAGTATATAGCAATGCATAACTGGCAATGTGTAAATGGCAGTGTGTAATAGGCAGTGTGCAATTGGCAATGAATAATTGGCAATTATTGACAGTGTGTAATCAGGAATGTATCATTGACAATGTATAATTGGGAATGTGAAACTGGTAAAGTTTATGATGATGATGGAAATGTGCTTGAGGGAATTTATTTTGCTCTCTTGTGGTACTTATTTACAGCTTAATGGACTGGGTCATTGAAAATCAAAAATGCCATGGACACAGTACCATATCTTGTACCAAAGACAAGAAAATAAACTTCTGGTTCTTCAGCTCATAGTCTGACATTCTATCAACTCCTATGTTTGTGTGAAATCAGGGAGTGATAACGAGAAGAAAATAATGCTTCTAGTATGATTCTGATACATACCGGTTTTTGACACCCTCACAACTATAGCTGCTACTGGTTATATAGGCAGCATTCATATTATTTAGCATTATAGTAAAATCTCACAAGTAAGAGTGTATCATTGGTCGTCTGTCCTGGCACAAACACAAACAGCATCTCACCGGAGCTACTTTCCTCTCTAGCAAGTTGTACTATCAATCTTTCTGTTACTATCATAACTTTGTCCATTAGTTTGACTCCTCTTGTATTTGTTCCTTCTTAGGGCATCTTTTTGGCTGTTATAGCAGTGAATGATAATACTGCTATGCCAGTCATTGGGGATGATCCCTTCCTGTGCAACCTGATGGATTATTTAAATGTCTAATGTATGTCCTACATGGACAAATATTTTCAGCATCTCAGCAACTGTTGTTGATACACTGGCTGTTTTCCATGCCATTTTTATTGTATAGCTATTGATTTCAATAGTCGGTCCCACTTCTTGATTTACTTGGGTTAGTGCCTCTTTCACTCTTTTGAATTTCTTTTTCTTTTAGTAATCTCTCATACAAGTGTTTTCATGCCTATTTCTTTTTAGTGTCAGAGAGAACAAGTGTGATGCTATCAGTTTGCACACACTTTTTACCTATGGTATTCTAATTCATAGTAACTGCTTTGCAATCTGAAACTCCGCTCAATGCTGATCCTCTGCTCACAGAACATTGACAAACCTCTTACATTCAGCTTCTCCTCTTGTTAAGCATTCCAGACATCTAGCTTCTCTTCTAGCTACCTAATATAATTCATTACTCCTTTCTTTATCCTAAGTTTTCCAGGACTGTCTCTTAGTTTGTGTGGTTCTATCTGCTGTACCATTCCAGGCCCATGTAACTTCCTGCTTTGCTAAAACTTAGTTCCATCTACAAATCTGCTCCGTGGCTTCTAGAAAGTTATCTCTTAGGAACTTCTAGCTGTCTTTTATGTTATAAATTTCTATCTTCTCCTTATCAACATATGCTTCACTTTGTATTTAATATGTGCATGGTTGAGAGATTTTTCATTTTCAGATTGTCCTGTATTCTTCTGGCTCTTTGATGTCACTGGTCATTTATTGATGTTCAGTGATACATTCTTCACTAGAGAAAGATATAATATTTGCAACCATTTATCTATCCTAAATCCTGATTCACTCACTAGGATACAGTCTGCCAGGCTTGTATGTTTGCCTGAATAGTAGGTGATCAGGTTGCTGGTTACCAGTTATGTTATTACCACCACAGACCACAGAATTCCAAGAGATTTGATCACTTTTCATAGACGCTGTATGCATCATAATAACCATCATGATATTGCCTAACATGTCCATTAAAAGCACTAACCATGATAGCAACATCACTGTTGTCTGCAATAGAATTCTTTTGCCCATTTGCCATTCCTTATTGTGGTGTTTATGTAGATATCCCTGTTGCTGTCATACATTACATATGACTAACCTAAACTTAATTACTCTATCACATATTCTGACCACTTAACTTATTTTATTTGTTTATTTCTCTGCCAACAATATGTCTATTCCACCAACTCCACCACTGCTATCAACCCAAAGAATGTGAACCTGTGTTTCTTATCTGTCATGCATGGGAAATGAAAAGAGGTTCTCTTACCCTCCTCTTTCGTCTGCACCCATCTATTAGTAGTCACTCCGGCAATCCTGCCCGACCCTGTCACCCAGTATAAGCAGCTGCCATCTCACCAACCCAAGAGTGAATTCCCTCACATCGATTTGCGATGCCTTGGTTGGCCAAAAGAGGATAGCCCTGTTCTGTCCCACCTGCACTTCCCTTCTCATGCTTCTTCTTCCAGTCAGTCCCTTCACCATTGACATCATGGCCCTCTTCTTCCAGCTCATCTCCACATGCCTCCCCCCCCCCCCCAGCGATCTCAAAGACTACATTCTCACTTCACTCCATGTTGAAATCTACCACCCACTTGGGTGGGTGCCTTGCACGTTGTGATCTTCTTAAACTGGGAACCTCAATCTCTTCCTCATCTCCACAATTGTCATCCGAAGAAGTGACATGACATGGCACTCCATCCACAGAGATGTTGTTTTTGGAATTGACAGCTGTCAGTATTCCTCTGTTCCACTGAGTTGTGCAGCGTGCCTTTGATGGCTTGACCCAGACTTCATCTCCCACCTCCATGAAGTCAGGTCCTCCCTCTTCTTCAGGGTATCTCGATGGTTTATTCAGATGCCACCATTTATATTTGAATATTGTTCTATGTGGCACGGACTCTTTAGCCTGTCCTGATCAGAGTGACATGTTGTACCAGAACACCACAGGATAGCCCTGTTCTGTCCCACCTGCACTTCCCTTCTCATGCTTCTTCTTCCAGTCAGTCCCTTCACCATTGACATCATGGCCCTCTTCTTCCAGCTCATCTCCACATGCCTCCCCCCCCCCAGCGATCTCAAAGACTACATTCTCACTTCACTCCATGTTGAAATCTATCGTTCAATGATGTCTCTCCATGATCCTGTTTCCACTTGGCCTGTATACCACTCTGAAAAAGTGGTGCACTTTCCACCTGTCAAGCATCTCTTTCAACGTCTCCAAATGAAATACTGTGCTGTTGTCCATCAGCAATTCGTTCACAGGGCCCCACTCTAAGAATACCTCATTTAGAATTTGTGCCATCTCGTCTGCAATGCCTGTCCTCAATTCCCTCCATATGGCCATCTGGCCCGGCCTACAATTGACCATCAAGAGATACAAGGTGTCATCTTTGTAGGTACTGGTGGCCCTTCTTATCCTATCCACCTTTTCCAGGATGGATTTGAGCACTGTCCCCATGATCTTCAGCACAGAATTCAGCCCAAAACCCAGCCTTGTCAGACAATATGTCCAGCCCTTATATCGCATCAGTTGGTACTAACACAGTTTGTTGCTCACATGGAACTGCAAATATGCCAACTTCAAGTTGATGGTCATCGCTGCCTTAGTCGACTGCTTCCATATGCATAGCATCTCATCACAGATGTCGGTTGCCTCGCCCCCTGTGTGGCACGATGTATGGCCGCTGATCTTCCGAAAGTCCAGTACCGGTCTAACTTTGCCCTTTGTTGGCTGCACGACTGCCATTAGAGGTAGCACTCTGCTCATCACTTCCTCTTTCCACAAGATAAGGATACCTTCCTTAATCCACTTCTCTACCTCTTCTTCAAACTCAGCCCTGGCATGCCCTTTCAGGGTATGCTGGTAGCAGCTCACCTTGTTCTTCAGCATTGGGGGGGTCCTTCTTTCCAGCGCCACTCCATCGTCCATTGCTGACCATTGAATGCCGCCTGAAAATCTGTGTCTTCAATGGCGTAGGCAGTGCAGCTCCTCATGGGGCTCCACTCCTTCTCACATTTGTGACTCACAGCGCATGATGCCTCCACAGCACCAAATGAAACCACGTCTCCTCTAACATTGACATCTCCAAGGCGGTCGATTGCGTCCATCCCCATTACCATGTTGATCTCATCCACCACGTGGTCGATCACGATCGCCTGAAGCCTTAGCGTTGTGCCTCGCACTGCTATGTCCACATTGCTGCTACCCTTGCATTCGATTTTACTGCCATTGACTGCCTGAACGCTTCTTGTCCTATTCCATTTCTTCATCACGCTTGGGGTCATGAGAGTCATCATGCATCCCGTGTCCATGAGGGCCTTGAACGTGTTTCCCTGACCACGACCTCAACTACGGGCAGTGACTTCACCAATGCCTCTACTCGTTCGTGGGGGAAGTTTGAGAGGCAACAACTTCCCTGTGACCTTTTCCTTGGCTACAATTTCAGGCAATATGCTCAGCCTGTTTGCACCGGTTGCAAACCAGTCCAGGCTCTGCACAGTCCCTTGCCATGTGCAGTCCTTGGTGCTTAAAACACAGGCCTGTGAACGGCTGCTGTCATTCCAGAGCAGGTCTCTTTTCATCCTTCACCAACCATCGCGCAGATTCGCGGGCTTCTGCAGCCGCCATCACCACTGCCTTCTGCCCAGTGTTTTGTGTCAACATGTGGGCTTGAAAGATGAGCTTGCTCATCGCCATTTTGTTGATGCCTGGCAACTGTTGCAGTTGTACCAACACATTGTTGGGAAAGTTGTTCACAAAAGCCAGTAGTGCTACTGTCTCAAGTCCCTCACTCCCTCACCAGTAAGATCAACTAGACTCTGTACCTATGCAGCATATTCATCGACCTGTTCCCCTCTCCATATGATCATTCCCAGCTTAGCAAAAGCGGCATACTCTCCATCTGTGTAAGCCTCTCTCAAATGCTGCTTGATCTTCGCTGTACTCAGCTGTTCTTCATTCATTTCGAGGTACAGTGCCAGTGCACTCCCCTCCAAATACAGGGCCATGAGGCTCGCTACATCTTCTATGCCTTGTAGCCTGGCCACAACTTTGACCTTTCAAATCCTGGCTACTACATCACTTTTGTCATAGAAAGGTCTGATAACATCACTGCCGATCCTCTTATTTGCTGCCATCATATATCAAGGGGACAATGACGTCTGTATACAATTGTTGAAATAGCTTGTCATGCATGGGAAATGAAAAGAGGTTCACCTACCTTCCTCTCTCATCTGCGCCCATCTAGTAGTAGTCTATTCGGTGATCCTGCCCTACCCTGTCACCAAGTATAAGCAGCTGCAGTCTCACCAACCCAAGAGTGAATTCCCTCACGTCTGTTTGAGATGCCAAAAGAAGACGACCCTATCCTGTCCCACCCTCACTTCCCTTCTCATGCTTCCTCTTCTGATGAGTCTCTTGACCATTGATGTCATGGCCCTCTTCTTCCAGCTCATCCCCACATTATCAATGAGGAGTCTGACTGAAGATCCCTTCTATATTAGGTCTTGTGTACAGTAAACATGTCTAGCAGGATTTGAAAGGTCAAAGTTGTGGCCAGGCTACAAGGCATAGAAGATGTAGCGAGCCTCATGGCCCTGTATTTGGAGGGGAGTGCACTGGCACTGTACCTCGAAATGAATGAAGAACAGCTGAGTACAGCGAAGATCAAGCAGCATTTGAGAGAGGCTTACACAGATGGAGAGTATGCCGCTTTTGCTAAGCTGGGAATGATCATATGGAGAGGGGAACAGGTCGATGAATATGCTGCAGAGGTACAGAGTCTAGTTGATCTTACTGGTGAGGGAGTGAGGGACTTGAGACAGTAGCACTACTGGCTTTTGTGAACAACTTTCCCAACAATGTGTTGGTACAACTGCAACAGTTGCCAGGCATCAACAAAATGGCGATGACATGTGTACAGTAAACATCTCACATGTCTAGCAGCACTACAATCTCTTTAGTCCTATCTATCACCTTGCCAATGTTCCTGATATATCTCTGTAATTTTGTACCTGACAGGAAGCAGGGTGTTTCTGATTCTATTTTTGGTTATTTGATGCCTATTTTCTGCATCTGAAAGGAAGAGTTTAAATGTTCATTTGATGACAATCTAAGGGATTCTTACATATTACCAAGTGTTCCTACTTGACTGCCCCAGTACTATGTGTAGCCCTATCATAGTAAGTATTTGCCTTGTATACACAGTTATGGATTTTCACTGCTTTGAATGTCACAAACCACTTTATAGTATGGACTGAGTACATTTTATCATACCACCCATACTAGAGAAATTTTGTCTGCAAGACTGTTGTATCCACTCTACACTATAAGTTTCTGCCTTCACTATAGCTTGCATAATTTGTATCTCTTTTGTGCAGATTTTTATTGAGAGTTTTCCTATATGGGTTGCTAGAAGCCCAACATCCAGGTCAGTTGCCTTCACCATGATTGTAGGAATATGTCTCTCTAAAAATATTATGTAGAAAGTTTGCAGTGTAATAGGAGAAAGGGTGGAGCTTAAAATAGACTGGTAGTTAAGGTAGGTTTATTTGAAGTGTCTGAATTTCTAGACTCGTCATGGTTCAAACATTATTGTGGTGTAGGTAGGATAGGGTGTTTAACTCCCAGTAGGTTAGGACACTCCTGAGACTATTACAGTCTGCCAGGGCTAATATGTATGGCCAAGAATGAAGCTGGCTCCATGATAGTAGATTTGGGGAGTGTTGACATTGTGCCCTTTGTACTATGTAGGGTTGGTTAGCAAGCAAACCAAACAAAAATTATGGGGATAGTTTAACTTAAGTAAAGTTAGGCTGTAACTGCTAAAAGAGCACAGTGAAGAAGGGTCATTATTCATGTGATCTGTCATATGTTGTACAGGGCATACATTGAACATTTTCTAGCTATCAAGGCAGACCTTTAAAATATTTTAAAATGGGCATAAGACCAGAATACTGTACAAAGGTTACCTAATTAAATTGACTGGTACTTTATTTTATGCACTTCAGAACAATGGAAAGCAAATTTGACGTTGGTGGAATTTGAACTCAGAATATAAAGAACCAATAATAATGACATCCTCACAACAATTATAAGGATAAGTTTATATCTATGTAATTTTACTTGTTTCCAATGATACATGTTTCCAAGGCGACCTGAGGCCCCTGACATTTATGCAACCTATTCTGAGCATCACCATATTAAAATAAATTTAAGACAGAGAAGAGCTCTACTTACTACTGTTGTCTGGCAGGGCTTGCCCCCTTGTCTTTGGTGTGGGCGTTTCCATGAGGTTTTTGTATAGTCTTTTTGAGAAGGTCTTTTGGAAAGGCCCAACAGCTTCCAGGAAATTTGTTTTTATGATGTAATTTTGTTGTGTCATTTTAAAATTTGTATGTGTGGTGATGGTGCATTGTGTGTTGGGAAGACAATGTCTTCCATTGTGGTGTTTGTGTTTTTTCTGATATGTGTGACAAACTCTATATTGTCTGTGTTAATGGCTGTGAGGTTGGTGGTATTTGTGCAGTCTGTTTGTGTTGTGCATTGTGTTGCATTTTGAGGTGGTTTTGTTGTTGTGTGTGCATATTGCTGCTGTTGGGAAGTTCCTCCTGTTTGTGCCACCCCCTTTTTTTCTTCTGTTGTCTTTCTCTTTCTTTTTTGGTGGGGAACTGTTTGCCACTCCCCCCTCTCAACCTCAGTACTCGAACAGTCCGAGTTGTTTGGGTTGGGAAGTGGGGGTTTTCTCTGGGACTAGGTTTTGTTCAGGTTCATCTGCTGCTGCTGCTACTGCTGTATTAGCTGTTGGTAGTGATGTTACTGCTACTGGTGGTAGTGATACTCAGGCTGGTGGTGGTGGTGGTACTCTGGTGGTGGTGGGGATGGTACTCTGGTAGTGTCTTTGTTGTTGGTCTCTGTTGCTGCTGTTGTTGTTGCTACTGTACTGGAGGTGCCCACTTTTCTAGTGTTGGTTGTGGGGGTCTAATGCATCTTGTATTTGAGGCAGTTGACCTTGAGGTGCTGATTGCTTCCATAAACATAGCACCTCAGCCTCCTGCTCTCCACAGCCATGTGTAGTCTCATGCCATCAAGTAAGTTTATAGAGTCAGGGATAGAATTTAGGGCCACTCGTTCAATTTGAACAAGGAACTCCAATCCCTGACCCATCCAATTTTGTTGGTGCAATTTATACACCTCCAGTATTGTGGCAGTATCCTCTATATCAAAGAGTACAGCTGCCACAAGCCAACATATATTTAATTCTGGGGGCACCTCACCAATTTTCATTCTTGTAACATGCCAACCTAGATATGTCAGCATGAGCAGGAATTCTTCAGTCTTTAGTGGCATTGTGGAATGCTGTTTTGCTTCTTCCTCTACTGCAAAACACACTTCCATAGTGCCGAAGCATCTTCCTCACACCACATAGGTCTTTTGTTTCCATATAGGCTTTAGAATTAGCTGTTGTTGAATGGCCTGTTCAACTCTTTTCTTTTTTATGTTCAAAACTTTATAAGTTACTCTTTTTTTGTTTGTCTCTCTTATTAAATTCTGTGGAGTGTTAAGGAGGACATTGTTCCCATCTTTCCTTAGCAGTTCCTTTGCAACTTTTATCTTGTCTAAAGTAAAATTCCGTTTTCCTTTCATTTGTCTTGTTGCAGAGGCGAAACCGTTGCCGCTTGGTTTGTCATTGTTCTTTTTGTTTGACTTTTCTTTTATGTTCATGTTGTTTGTGCTCATGGCAGATTTTTTTTCTTGTTCTGTGTTAATGGTGGTGCTGGTAACGTTAGTGGTGTTGGTACTGTTATTTGTGCTGTTCAGAGGGGAAAATTCCTTGAGGTATTGACTGTCCGAACAGCCACTACCACTCCCCTTGATAAACAATGCCATCTTGTTTTTCATTAGACGAAAATCAAAAATTATTTTTTAAAGGACAAAAGGTCCAAAATTCACCCCTAAAAAGGGGACCTTTTAACAAAAGAACCCCTTCTAGGTAACAAGAGGAGTCCTACACAATTAACAAAAGAAGCAAATGAGCAACAATCTTCAACAATTTCTACACAAACTACAACACACGGAGCTCAGAAAAAAACACGTCTTATCGTGCCCGCAACAACAACAACAACAACAACAATAATAATGATAATACGAATCACCTTGAGGCTGTAACTGGGGGATAGAATGTAACAATTCTTTGGGACTTTCCAGTACATTCAGAGAGAACCATTGAAGCTAATAAACTTGATATTGTAAAAGAGCAAAATAATAAGGTCTGTTTATTGATAGACATTAGTATCTGTTCTGAATTTGACAAGCTCGTCGAAAAAATGTGGCATTTCAAGGTGATTGCAATACCAGTGAATGTAGGAGCACAGGAATGATAAAAAAAAACCTGAAAATCATTTGAGAATGGTCCTTGGCTTACCATCCCTTCAAGAAGTGCAAAAGATTGCTTTAACTGGTATGTCACACATAGTGATTGTTGCTGTGAGAAAAGTAGCCTTCCATGAAAATGATTTTTTTTCTACATAACTTTATGTGATTTTGTAAATGAACAATCTGGTGTGTTTATTTTAATGGCCTACCAATGTATACAGTTTCTTTGCAATAGGTGTCAGGAAGACACACAGCTAGAAATGGAAACACAATTGAAGGAAGTAGAAAAATCATAATAATAATAATAATAATACTTTTACTATAATAAATTTAAACAAATTAAGAACATTTTTGGCCACTACTCCATCACCATCATTTACAGTGATTCAAAGTAACTGTATATCATGAAAGAGCAAATCTATGAGCATAAAACAACAACAACAACAGCAGTAGCAACAACAATAATAATAACAACAACAAAATAATTGTAACTGATAGATTTAATAAATATAAATTTACATAGTTTTCTTTTTATCAAAATTCTTCAACTAAGGCTACATGGTTACATTCATTTATACAGACATCATATATATTTATGCACACACACACACTTATCTATATATATATCTATGTGTATGTATATGCATGTGTGTGTGTGTATAGATGTTTGCATTTTTGTTGGCATCTAAACTGAATAACAAAAGTATAAAAATAGCAAAAATAAAATAAATGATAGGACTGTCTCCTGTGCATTTCTAAACCCACTTGACAATGTTTGTTGTCTTAAAGTTTCACTTTTTCCAAACTAGATATTACAGGAACCATTCAGAAACTTCTATAATATGACATGCCTAAAAAGAATTGTAACCAAGTTTGAATCGATGCTATTAAAAGCACATCAGCAAAAGAAGAGAATGGAAACTGAATTAAGAATAATTGGTCCAAAAGTCCATATGTGTTTGAACTTTAACAAAAATTAAGTGAATTCTACTTGGTGGTAGATACGGGCCAGATTCTCCCAAGCAGCTGAGATTCTAGACTAAAGGGACAGAGGCTTTGCAATCGAGACTAACAGGAAAGAGAAATAAGTTTAGAAAACTTAGCACCTTAGCAACATCCATTCTTTATAAGTCAGATAGAACAAATCTAGACATCAGGTTCACCCAATTAACTCAAATCTGCTAGAGAAGTTCAACTGAGTTACAAACAGTAAAAAATGGAATGAAAGAATCATTTGGAAAAGACAAAAAAAGCATTGAAGAATGGGCAAAGATATATTCATTTCAGAAGCAGGTGGTATTCTCTAACTAAATCAATATGTTGCAAGGAATCTGTTTGCCTTTATTTGGCAACACAATTTAAGAGTAAAGTCAAATTTATTATATATTGTTGATGATATCAAGTCTAGCATCTTGAGTTTTATTCAGATAGTCTATTTGAATAGACCTCAAGAGATGAAATCTGAAGTTACAGTCTATCCCTACACGCATACACATAAACTCACATTCACAAATACAGATACATAATGTCTGTATATTTGTATCTATCGGCCTATGAAAAGTATGCATTCATGTATGTATATAAGAATGTGTGTGTGTATGTACATTTGAGTTATCATTTTGATAACTCAAATGTACATACACACACACATTCTTTGTAAATAAAACAAATTTTTACAAAGCCTCTTAGCAGATGGCTTGCTAAGTATGAAGATATTTCATGGTTATAGAGATAATATATAGAAATATAAAGATAACTAAGATGAAAGTAGTTGTATGCTGTCAACTTAATGTGACAGTCCCATGAAGGGAATAATACTACTGCTATTTAGCCCTAGGAAGCAGCACCGCTTCCTGTCAGCCTTGACACATTTCCTGTGTCCTTATGTTTACAAGGGGGGAGATAAGCACCTTCCACCCAGCTAAGCCTGCATCCAGAGACTAGTTTTTGAGTCATTGCTCATCTTCAGTCCGGAGTAGCATGGCTTGCTAGTTGGAGATGCCTATCTAGCTCTTGTAAACATATAAGATGAAAGAAGTTTCAAAATTGAATATTGGATATACATATTGAAATACATATATTTATATATATGTGAATGTATGTATATTCTATATATGTGAATGTATGTATATTCTATATATGTGTGTATGTGTGTACATACATATACATACACACACATATATATACTGTACATGCACACCAGCTATAACAAACAACCTTCTAAATATAAGTATAAGTATATATGAATATACATTCATATATACACACACACATGTTTATACACCCATATGTGCGCATGTGTGTGTATATATATATATATATATATATATATATATATATATATACACACACATATTCATGCATACATAATACACACACACACACACACACACATTACATCAATTTAATAAAAGGCACAAACATATATTTAGGAAAATAAGATACACGCCCTTGGTGATGTTAGAGCTTATGTGCAAGTAACTGCATGTATAACTGTTTGTCAATATATATGGGAGTTTGTATGCGTGTTTGTGTGTGTGTGTGTGTGTGTGTGTGTGTGTGTGTGTATTGGCTGCCTGTGTGATTGAGAGTTTGCATGTGTCACTGATTCATCACTGAGTCTTTACTCGTTATCAAACACAACCCTGCAATTACTAAGCAATGCCATTATTTGCTTCTAACAAAATCTTATATATAAGTAATTGTTAATGTAATCCTTGATGTAGTTGCTACATTAATTACAGCACCCTGTAACTCCTCCCACTAGCCATCCTTTTTCATCAGCCAATCAGCTTCTGACTCTGTCCAACCTTTTACCTCATGTTGACAGAATCCAACCCAATATCAAAATTCCTTAAAACTCTTTGTTGTACTTATCACCAGCTGTACATTCACAATTTACAACACCTGAAATTATACATACATACATACATACATACATACATACATACATACATACATACATATGTATGTGTGTGTGTGTGTGTGTGTGTGGGTATGCATGTGTGCGTTGCGTGTGTGCATGCATGTGCATTTGTGTGTGTGTACATACACATACATACATACATAATACACACAGACAAACACATATTTTGGCTGCTCAAGTTGCTTGAACTTGGAAATTTTCCTGGCATGTGTTTTGTTCCTAAAGCAAAGAAAAAAATTTTCTTTTCCTGTCTGAGAAACTTACTACACATCAAGAAAATCTAGAGTAACTTGCTTCTGGATTAATAATGAATTACTACACACTGCTATGTTAGTGAGTACTTTTTCTCCTGTTTGTTACATATGTAAGCTATGGGCACATTAAGACATGTAGCGGAATCAGAGAATGCAAGCTTCATATTTGATAGATGCACAAGAGCAGTACATTTTATGAACACACCAGACATAGATTCTCTTAAATGCCCAGATTATTTACTAGAAGTGGTAAATAAATTGTGTTACTGAGATGTAATTAGTAGAGTAGATGGTTGCTCTGAAAGTATAGCTGCCAGGGTAAGAACAAATTAGAAAAATATTCAGGGAGCTTCTATCACTGCTGGCAACAGAGGTCTTTTCTGTCAGAGTGAAAGCAGACTGTATGATCTTTGTGTTAAAACTCAAGTTCATGGACTTTGAGAAGAGTGAGAAGAATTGAGGCTAGCATGCTCCATTGGATGAGCGTTGTCAATATGTCTCAGAAGCATAACAAATGTGCTTAGAGAAAAACTTGGTGTAAGTGGAATCAGTTGTAGTGTACATGAAAGAAGATTGCACTTATATGTACATGTGATGCATATGGACAAGGAGAGCTCTATAAATATGAGCTGATCCCATAGAGCTTGTGAAAAAGGGACAAAATGGTGAAAGCTAATTTCATGACTATGAACCTCATAGAGGTGATGAAATGGGCAGGAACTACTGGCAATATGTAGTCCTTGAGAAAACTTGACCGCCTTGAGGAAACAGTTCTTGTTGAGCTGTATGAGTATGTATATGTGTGTGTGTGTGTGTGTGTATGTACATATATACATATATATATATATATATATATATATATATATATATATATATATATATATATATATATATAAAATAATAAATAAGATATAATCATCATCATCATCATCATCATCATCGTTTAACGTCCGCTTTCCATGCTAGCATGGGTTGGACGATTTGACTGAGGACTGGTGAAACCGGATGGCAACACCAGGCTCCAGTCTGATTTGGCAGAGTTTCTACAGCTGGATGCCCTTCCTAACGCCAACCACTCAGAGAGTGTAGTGGGTGCTTTTACGTGTCACCCGCACGAAAACGGCCACGCTCGAAATGGTGTCTTTTATGTGCCACCCGCACAAGCCAGTCCAGGGGCACTGGCAACGATCTCGCTCGAAAATCCTACGGGAGCCAGTCAGGCGGTACTGGCAACGGCCACGCCCAAAATGGTGCATCTCATGTGCCACCCGCACAAGAACCAGTCCAGGGGCACTGGCAACGATCTTACTTGGCTTGCCGGGTCTTCTCACGCACAGCCCATTTCCAAAGGTCTCGGTCAGTAGTCATCGCCTCGGTGAGGCCCAATGTACGAAGGTCTTGCCTCACCACCTCAGCCCAGGTCTTCCTGGGCCTACCTCTTCCACGGGTTCCCTCAACTGTTAGGGTGTGGCACTTTTTCACGCAGTTATCCTCATCCATTCTCACCACATGTCCATACCAGCGCAATCGTCTCTCTTGCACGCCACAACTGATGCTTCTAATGTTCAGCTTTTCTCTCAAGATACTTACACTCTGACGGGTATTCACATTGACATTACACATCCAACGGAGCATACTGGCTTCATTCCTTGCGAGCTTACGTATGTCCTCAGCAGTTACAGCCCATGTTTCACTGCCATGTAGCATGGTTGTTCGTACGCATGCGTCATACAGTCTGCCTTTTACTCTGAGTGAGAGTCCCTTTGTCGCCAGCAGGGGTAAGAGCTCTCTAAACTTTGCCCAGGCTATTCTTATTCTAGCAGCTACACTTTCAGCGCACCCACCCCCACTACTAACTTGGTCGCCCAGATAGCGGAAGCTATCGACTACCTCTAGTTTTTCACCCTGGAATGAGATAGAAGTTGTTTCCTGTTTGTTTACAGTCTTTATTGCACCTGAACATCTGCCACAAACAAAAACTAACTTGCTAGTTAACCTGCCTTTGATGTTGCTGCACCTCTTATGTGTCCATAGCTTGCACCGGGTACATCTTATAGAGTTACTACCTACTCCTTTTCTACATACTGAGCAGGGCCATCTACCTGAAGGGGTTTGTGTTTTATCTACCTTCCTACTTATTAGGATTTTGGTTTTAGCTAGGTTGACTCTAAGGCCCTTCAATTCTAGACCTTGCTTCCACACCTGAAACTTCTCCTCTAGTTCTGATAGTGACTCCGCAATTAGGGCAAGGTCATCAGCATAGAGGAGCTCCCAGGGGCAACCTGTCTTGAACTCCTCTGTGATTGCCTGGAGGACTATGATAAATAAGAGGGGGCTGAGGACGGAACCTTGGTGGACCCCTACCTCTACCCGGAATTCATTGCTGTACTCATTTCCAACCCTCACCTTACTGGCAGCATCTCTGTACATGGCTCGCACAGCTCTCACTAACCATTCTTCTATCCCAAGTTTCCTCATTGACCACCAGATAAGGGATCGGGGGACCCTGTCAAAGGCTTTCTCCATGTCAACGAAAGCCAGGTACAGAGGTTTATCCTTAGCTAGGTATTTCTCCTGCAACTGTCTCACTAGAAATAAGGCATCAGTAGTGCTTTTACCTGGCACGAAGCCAAACTGCATCTCATCTAAATTGATTCGCTCCCTAATTAGTTGGGCTATGACCCTCTCTGTAACTTTCATAACCTGATCTAACAGCTTGATGCCTCTGTAATTATTTGTATCTAAAGCGTCACCTTTACCTTTGTAGCAGTTGACTATGATGCGGCAGGCTCTCTTTCTCCCATTCATTCTCTTTATCAAGCAATCTATCGTAGTGGCATCTCCAGACCTCTTTCTTTGCATCCTCATTTAATGCAAGCGTACCATCATCCATGCGAACACATTTCTCTCCTACAACATCACTATTCTCTCCCCTACACTGTCTTGCAACACGAAATACCTCGAGTCTTTGGTCCTCACGGCGCAGAACATTGGCAAATCTTTCCTTATCTGCTTCCCCTCTGGCTAAATAAACCTGTCGCCTAGCCTCCCTTCTGGCACATTGGTACAATTCCCTGCTACCACCGTTCTTCCAGTCCTTCCAAGCCTGTTTCTTTTGTCTAATAGCCCTGTCTACCTCCTTGTTCCACCACCACGTTACTCTGGGTCGGGAGGGGACCTTACACCACCCACAAATCTGGTCGGTGGCTTTCAACAGGTTGTCCAGCAGAAATCTCCAATTGTCTTCCACGTTGTATGATGCTATATCCCCTTCTATTTCGTTAAATGCTTCAAGTAACTTGTCTCTAAGTCTCTGTCCGTTTGCAGGGTCTTTAAGCTTCTACACCCTTC